>NW_015505778.1:966893-1000148 GCF_001515645.1 Sinocyclocheilus grahami | reverse complement strand
TCTCGACCCCCCACCTGGCGCCAATGATAGTGGTTTCTGCAGTGGTGGTGCCAAGTGGCAGCTTGATACATTGTGCTTCCACCAGCAGATGCTATGCCAGGTGTAGACACAACTGAGGTTGTTTCAGCAGGTCTAATTTCAAATGTGGATGTTTCCAATATTACTTGCGTTGAACTAACTGAAGGTGTAGTTTTAACAGAAGTGGTGCCTAGGGTAGTCATTTCTTCAGAAGTGGTGACGGGGGTAGTACTTTCAACAGAAGCGGTTCCCAAGGTAGTAGTTTCTACAGGGTAGTGAGTGTACAAGTGGTGGTACATTCTAAGGAATCGGTATCTGACATAGGTAGTGCTTTTAACAGAAGTGGTGCCAAGGGTAGTCGTTTCTTCAGAAGTGGTGACGGGGGTAGTACTTTCTACAGAAGCGGTTCCCAAGGTAGTAGTTTCTACAGGGTAGTGAGTGTACAAGTGGTGGTACATTCTAAGGAATCGGTATCTGTCATAGTTGTTTTTATCACACAAGTGGTGCCAATGATAGTGGTGTCTGCAGTGGTGGTGCCACGTGGCAGCTTGATACGTTGTGCTTCCACTAGCAGATGCTATGCCAGGTGTAGACACAACTGAGGTTGTTGTTTCAGCAGGTCTCATTTCAAATGTGGATGTTTCCAATACTACTTGCGTTGAACTAACTGAAGGTGTAGTTTTAGCTCAGGAGGTGGCAAGGGTAGTCGTTTCTTCAGAAGTGGTGACGGGGGTAGTACTTTCTACAGAAGCGGTTCCCAAGGTCACGGGGCTATTACTATCTACAGAAGCGGTTCCC
The DNA here is from genome assembly GCF_001515645.1 of Sinocyclocheilus grahami. Taxonomy (NCBI): domain Eukaryota; kingdom Metazoa; phylum Chordata; class Actinopteri; order Cypriniformes; family Cyprinidae; genus Sinocyclocheilus; species Sinocyclocheilus grahami. Next base: position 999,332 of record NW_015505778.1, on the reverse strand, counting down.
AAGGTAGTAGTTTCTACAGGGTAGTGAGTGTACAAGTGGTGGTACATTCTAAGGAATCGGTATCTGTCATAGTTGTTTTTATCACACAAGTGGTGCCAATGATAGTGGTGTCTGCAGTGGTGGTGCCAAGTGGCAGTTTGAGACGTAATGCTTCCACCAGCAGATGCTATGCCAGGTGTAGATACAACTGAGGTTGTTTCAGCAGGTCTCATTTCAAATGTGGATGTTTCCAATACTACTTGCGTTGAACTAACTGAATGTGTAGTTTCAACAGAAGCAGTGCCAACCATAGCAGTTTTTTCAGAAGTGGTGACAGGGGTAGTACTTTCTAGAGAAGTGGCACCCAGCGTAGCAGCTTCATTAGGAGTTGTGCCAAGGGTAGTAGTTTCTGCAGGAGTTGTGCCCAGGGTAGTAGATACTACATGGTAGTGTGTGTACAAGTGGTGATACATTCTAAGGAATCGGTATCTGTCATAGTTGTTTTTATCACACAAGTGGTGCCAATGATAGTGGTTTCTGCAGTTGTGGTGCCAAGTGGCAGTTTGATACGTTGTGCTTCCACCAGCAGATGCTATGCCAGGTGTAGATACAACTGAGGTTGTTGTTTCAGCAGTTCTCATTTCAAATGTGGATGTTTCCAATACTAAACCCGTTGAACTAACTGAAGCTGTAGTTTTAACAGAAGTGGTGCCAAGGGAAGTACTTTCTACAGAAGTGGTGCCCAGATTTGTAGTTTCTTCAGGAGTTGGGCCAAGGGTAGTAGTTTCTGCAGGAGTTGTGCCCAGGGTAGTAGTTTCTACAGGGTAGTGTGTGTACAAGTGGTGGTACATTCTAAGGAATCGGTATCTGTCATAATTGTTTTTTTCACACAAGTGGTGCCAATGATAGTGGTTTCTGCAATAGTTGTGCCAAGTGGCAGTTTGAGACATTGTGCTATTAACAGCAGATTTTATGCCAGGCGTAGATACAACTGAGGTTGAGGTTTCAGCAGTTCTCATTTCAAATGTGGATGTTTCCAATACTACTTGCGTTGAACTAACTGAAGATGTAGTTTCAATAGAAGCAGGTCCAAGGGTAGTAGTTTCTTTAGAAGAGGTGCCCGGAGTAGTAGTTTCTGCAGGAGTTGAGCCAAAGGTGGTAGTTTCTGCAGGAGTTGTGCCAAGTGTAGTAATTGCTACCATTGGCACCACTTCTGGAGAAGTTTCTGAAGTGATGCCGAGGGTAGTAGATTGTGAAGAGATGCCCAGAGTAATAGGTTCTGCAGAAGTGGTGAACAGGGTAGCAGTTTCAGCAGAAGTTGTGCCCAGGGTACTACTTTCTGCAGAACTGGTGCCAAGGGTAGTAGTTTCTAAAGAAGCGGTGCCAAGGGTAGTAGTTTCTAAAGAAGCGGTGCCAAGGGTAGTAATTTCTGCAGAAGCGGTGCCAAGGGTAGTAGTGTCTGCAGAAGCGGTGCCAAGGGTAGTAGTGTCTGCAGAAGTGGTGCCAAGGGTAGTAGTGTCTGCAGAAGCTGTTTCCAGGATAGTAGTTTCTAAAGAAGTGGTGCCAAGGGTGTTACTGTCTGCAGAAGTGGTGCCAATTGTAGTAGTTTTTGCAGAAGTGGTGCCCAGAGTAGTAGTTTCTACATTGTAGTGCGTGTACAAGTGGTAGTACATTCTAAGGAATCGGTATCTGTCATAGTTGTTTTTTTCACACAAGTGGTGCAAATGATTGTGGTTTCTGTAGTGGTTGTGACAAGTGGCAGTTTGAGACATTGTGCTTTCAACAGCAGATGTTATGCCAGGTGTAGTTTCAATTGAGGTTGTTGTTTCAGCAGTTGTCATTACATGTTTGGACGTTTCCAATAGTAATCCTGTTGAATTAACTGGGGATGTAATTTTTTCAGAAGTTGTGCCAAGGTTAGTAGTTTCTTCAGATGTGGTACCGAAGGTAGTAGTTTTAGCAGAAGTGGTACCAATGGTAGTAGTTTTAGCAGAAGTGGTGCCAAGGGTAGTAGTTTTTGCAGAATAGAGTCCTGCAGAAGTTGTGCCTAGGGTAGTAGTTTCTACAAAAGTGCTTCCAAGGTTACTAGTTTCTGCAGAAGTGGTGCCCAGAGTTAAAGATTCTACAGAAGTGCTGCCAAGAGTAGTAGTTTCTGCAGACGTGAGTCCTGCAGAAGTTGTGCCTAGGGTAGTAGTTTTTACAGAAGTGATACCATGAATAGTTTCTGAAAAAGTGGTGTCAAGTGTACTACTTTTTGCGGATGTTGTGCCCAGGGCAGTAGTTTCAGCAGTAGTGGGTCCTACAGAAGTGGTGCCAAGGACAGTAGATTCTACAGAAGTGGTGCCAAGGACAGTAGATTCTACAGAAGTGGTGCCAAGAGTAGAATTTTCTGCAAAACTGGGATCTGCAGAAGTGGTTTCAAGACCAGTAGTTTCTAAAGAAGTGGTGCCAAGGGTACTACTGTCTGCAGAAGTGGTGCCAAAGATAGTAGTTTCTGCAGAAGTGGTGCCAAGGGTACTAGTTTCTGCAGAAGTGGTTCCAAGGATAGTAGTTTCTGCAGAAGTGGTGCCAAGGGTACTAGTTTCTGCAGAAGTGGTGCCAAGGGTACTAGTTTCTGCAGAAGTGGTGCCAAGGGTACTAGTTTCTGCAGAAGTGGTGCCAAGGGTACTAGTTTCTGCAGAAGTGGTGCCAAGGGTACTAGTTTCTGCAGAAATTGGTATTGCAGAAGGGGTTTCCAGGGAAGTAGTTTCTGCAGAAGTGGTACCCAGAGTGGAAGATTCTGCAGAAGTAGCACCAAGGGTAGTAGTTTCTACAGAAATGTTTCCAAGGGTAGTCATTTCTACAGAAGTGGTGCCAAAGATAGTAGATTCAGCAAAAGTGGTGCCAAAGATAGTAGATTCAGCAAAAGTGGTGCCCAGGATAGTAGATTTTACAGAAGTAGCTTCAAAGGTACTAGTTTCTGCAGAAGTGGTGCCGAGAGTTGTAGATTCTACAGTAGTAATTCCAAGCGTAGTAGTTTCTGCAGAAGAGGGTGCTGCAGAAGAGGTGCCCAGGGTGGCAGTCTCTGCAGCAGTGGTGCCCAGGGTGGCAGTCTCTGCAGCAGTGGTGCCCAGGGTGGCAGTCTCTGCAGCAGTGGTGCCCAGGGTGGCAGTCTCTGCAGCAGTGGTGCCCAGGGTGGCAGTCTCTGCAGCAGTGGTGCCCAGGGTAGTAGATTCTGCAGAAGTTGTGCTCACTGTAGTAGTCTCTGCAGAAATGGTGCCAAGGGTAGTAGATTCTGCAGAAGTTGTGCTCACTCTAGTAGTCTCTGCAGAAGTTGAGCCAAGGGTAGTAGTCTCTGCAGAAGTGGAACCAAGGGTATTACTTTCAGCAGAAGTGGGTCCTGCATGTATGGTTTCCAGGATAGTAGATTCAACAGAAGTGGCTTCAAGGACAGTAGTTTCTACAGAAGTGATGCCAAGGGCAGTGGTTTCTGCAGCAGTCGGTACTGCAGAAGTGGTTTCCAAGGTTGTAGTTGCTACAGAAGTGGTGCCCAGGGTAGTAGTTTCTACAGAAGTGGTGCCCAGGGTAGTAGTTTCTACAGAAGTGGTGCCCAGGGTAGTAGTTTCTACAGAAGTGGTGCCCAGGATAGTAGTTTCTAAAGAAGTGATGCCAAGGACAGTGGTTTCTGCAGCAGTCGGTACTGCAGAAGTGGTGCCCAGGGTAGTAGTTTCTACAGAAGTGGTGCACAGGGTAGTAGTTTCTACAGAAGTGGTGCCCAGGGTAGTAGTTTCTATAGAAGTGGTGCCCAGGGTAGTAGTTTCTGTAGAAGTGGTGCTCACGGTAGTAGTCTCTGCAGAAGTGTTTTCCAGGGTAATACTTTCTACAAAAGCGGTGCCAAGGGTATTAGTTTCAGCAGATGTGGTGCCCAGAGTTGTAGATTCAAAAGAAGTGGTACCAAGAGAAGTAGTTTCTGCAAATGTGGGTTCTGCAGAAGTGGTTTCTAGGGTAGTAGTTTCTGCTGAGTTTGTGCCCAGTGTGGTAGATTGAACAAAAGTGGTGCCAAGGGTAGTGGTTTCTGCAGAAGTGGGTCCTGCAGAAGTGGTTCCCATTGTAGTACTTTCTACAGAAGTGGTGCCAAGGGTACTAGTTTCAGCAGAAGTGGTGTCCAGAGTGGTAGATTCAATAGAAGTGGCAAAAGGCGTAGTAGTTTCTGCAGAATTGGGTCCTGCATATGTGGTTTCCAGGATAGTAGTGTCTAAAGAAGTCTTGCCAAGGTTAGTAGTTTCTGCAGAAGTGGGCATTGCAGAAGTGGTTTCCAGGGTAGTAGTTTCTACAAAAGTGGTGACAAGGGTAGTAGTTTCTGCAGAAGTGGATTCTAAGGTAGTAGTTTCTGCAGAAGTGGATTCTAAGGTAGTAGTTTCAGCAGAAGTGGGTGATGCAGATGTGGTTTCCAGAGTTGTAGTTTCTATAGAAGTTGTGCCCAGGGTAGTGGTTTCTGCAGAAGAGGATTCTAAGGTAGCCGTTTCTGCAGAAGTGGATCCAAGGGTACTAGTTTCTGCAGAAGTGGGTCCTGCAGAAGTGGTGCCAAGGGTAAAAGATGTTGCAGAAGTGGTGCCCAGAGACGTAGGTTTAACTGAAGCAGAGCCAAGGGTAGTCGTCTCTGCAGAAGTGGTGCCAAGGGTAGTCGTCTCTGCAGAAGTGGTGCCAAGGGCAGTCTCTGCAGAAGTGGATCCTGCATATGTGGTTTCCAGGACAGTAGCGGTGCCAAGGTTAGTGGTTTCTGCAGAAATGGGTACTGCAGAAGTGGTTTTCAGGGTGGTAGTTTCCACAAAAGTGGTGCCAAGGGTAGTAGTTTCTACAGAAGTGGTGCCAAGGGTAGCAGTTTCTACAGAAGTGGTGCCACGGGTAGCAGTTTCTACAGAAGTGGGTCCTGCAGAAGTGGTGCCAAGGGTACTAGTTTCTGCAGAAGTGGTGCTATAGGTAGCAGATTCTGCAGAAGCGGTGCCAGAGGTACTGGTTTCTGCAGAAGGGGTGCCAAGGGTAGTACTCTCTGCAGAAGTGGTGCCCAAATTGGTTGATTCTACAGAAGTGGTGCCAAGGGTAGTAGTTTCTGCAGAAGTGGGTTCTGCATATGTGGTTTCCAGGACAGTAGCTTCTACAGAAGAGGTGCCAAGGTTAGTGGTTTCTGCAGAAGTGGTTTTCAGGGTGGTAGTTTCTACAAAAGTGGTGCCAAGGGTAGCAGATTCTGCAGAAGTGGTGCCATGAGATATTGGTTTAACAGAAGTGGTGCCAGGGTTACTGGTTTCTGCAGAAGTGGTGCCAAGGGTAGTAGTTTCTGGAGAAGCTGTTCCAAGGGTAGTAGTTTCAGCAGTAGTGGGTGTTGCAAAAGTGGTGCCAGAGGTACTGGTTTCTGCAGAAGCTGTTCCAAGGGTAGTCGTCTCTGCAGAAGTGGTGCCAAAGGTAGTAGTTTCTACAAAAGAGGGTTCAAGTGTAGTAGATTCTGCAGAAGTTGTGCTCACGGTAGTAGTCTCTGCAGAGGTGGTTTCTAGGGTAATACGTTCCACAAAAGCAGTGCCAAGGGTACTAGTTTCTGCAGAAGAGGTGCCAAGGGTACTAGTTTCTGCAGAAGGGGTTTTCAGGGTAGTAGTTTCTACAAAAGTGATGCCAAGAGTACTAGTTTCTGCAGAAGTGGGTCTTGCATATGTGGTTTCCAGGACAGTAGCTTCTACAGAAGTGGTGCCAAGGTTAGTGATTTCTGCAGAAGTGGTGCCATTGGTACTAGTTTCTACAGAAGTGGTGCCATTGGTACTAGTTTCTACAGAAGTGGTTTTCAGAGTAGTAGTTTCTACAGAAGTGGTGCCAAGGGTACTAGTTTCTACAGAAGTGGTGCCATTGGTACTAGTTTCTACAGAAGTGGTTTTCAGAGTAGTAGTTTCTACAGAAGTGGTGCCAAGGGTACTAGTTTCTACAGAAGTGGTGCCATTGGTACTAGTTTCTACAGAAGTGGTACCAAGGGTACTAGTTTCTACAGAAGTGCTTTCCAAGGTAGAAATTTTTACAGAAGTGGTGCCAAAGGTAGTAGTTTCTACAGAAGTAGGTGCTGCAGATGTGGTTTCCAGGGTTGTAGTTTCTATAGAAGTTGTGTCCAGGGTAGTTTCAACAGAAGCTGTTCCAAGGGTAGTATTTTCTGCAGAAGTGGGTCCTGCAGAAATGGTGCCAGAGGTACTAGATTCTGCAGAAGTGGTTTCCAGGGTTGTAGTTTCTATCGAAGTAGTGCCAATGGTAGTGGTTTCTGCAGAAGTGGTTTCCAGGGTAGTAGTTTCTACAGAAGTGGGTCCTGCAGAAGTTGTTTCAAGGGTTGTAGCTTCTATAGAAGTAGTGCCAATGGTAGTAGTTTCTACAAAAGTGGTGCCAAGTGTAGTAGTTTCTGCAGAAGTAGGTCCTGTAGAAGTGGTTCCAAGGGTACTATTGTCTGCAGAAGTTGTCCCCAGGGTAATAGTTTCTGCAGAAGTGGTTCCAAGAGTACTAGTTTCTTCAGAAGCTGGTCCTGCAGAAGTGGTTTCCAGGGTAGTAGTTTCTACAGAAGTGGGTCCTGCAGAGGTGGTTCCAAGGGTACTAGTGTCTGCAGAAGTTGTCCCTTGGGTAATAATTTCTGCAGAAGTGGTTCCAAGGGTACTAGTTTCTTCAGATGCTGGTCCTGCAGAAGTGGTGCCAAGGGTACTAGTTTCTGCAGAATTGGTGCTATAGGTAGCAGATTCTGCAGAAGCGGTGCCATTAGATATTGGTTTAACAGAAGTAGAGTCAAAGGTAGTAGTCTCTACAGAAGTGGTGCCAGAGGTACTGGTTTCTGCGGAAGTGGTGCCAAAGGTAGTAGTCTCTGCAGAAGTAGTTCCCAGAGTGGTAGATTCTACAGAAGTAGTGCCAAGGGTAGTAGTCTCTGCAGAAGTGGCAGTGCCAAGGGTAGTAGTCTCTGCAGAAGTGGCAGTGCCAAAGGTAGTAGTCTCTGCAGAAGTGGCAGTGCCAAGGGTAGTAGTCTCTGCAGAAGTGGCAGTGCCAAAGGTAGTAGTCTCTGCAGAAGTGGCAGTGCCAAGGGTAGTAGTCTCTGCAGAAGTGGCAGTGCCAAGGGTAGTAGTCTCTGCAGAAGTGGCAGTGCCAAGGGTAGTAGTCTCTGCAGAAGTGGTGCCAAGGGTAGTAGTCTCTGCAGAAGTGGTGCCAAGGGTAGTAGTCTCTTCAGAAGTGGTTCCAAGGGTACTAGTTTCTGCAGAAGTGGGTCTTGCATATGTGGTTTCCAGGACAGTAGCTTCTACAAAAGTGGTGCCAAGGTTAGTGGTCTCTGCAGAAGTGGTTTTCAGGGTAGTAGTTTCTACAAAAGTGGGTCTTACAGAAGTGGGTCCTGCAGAAGATGTTTCAATGGTTGTAGTTTCTATAGAAGTAGTGCCAATGGTAGTAGTTTCTACAAAAGTGGTGCCAAGGCTAATAGTTTCTGCAGAAGTAGGTCCTGTAGAAGTGGTTCCAAGGGTACTAGTGTCTGCAGAAGTGTTTCCAAGGGTACTAGTTTCTTCAGAAGCTGGTCCTGCAGAAGTGGTTTCCAGGGTAGTAGTTTCTATAGAAGTGGGTCCTAAAGAAGTGGTGCCAAGGGTAGTAGTCTCTTCAGAAGTGGTGCAAAGGGTAGTATTTTCTGCAGAAGTGGGTCTTGCATATGTGGTTTTCAGGACAGTAGCTTCTACAGAAGTGGTTTTCAGGGTAATGGTTTCTACAAAAGTGGTGCCAAGGGTACTAGTTTCTACAGAAGTGGTGCCAAGGGTAGTAGTTTCTGCAGAAGTGGGTCCTGCAGAAGTGGTGCCAAGGGTAGTAGTCTCTGCAGACGTGGTGCCATAGGCAATAGTTTCTGCATAAGTTGCGCCCAGGGTACTAGTTTCTACAGAAGTGGAGCTAAGGGTAGTAGTTTCAGCAGAAGTGGATGCTGCAAAAGTGGTTTCCAGGGTTGTAGTTTCGATAGAAGATGTGTCCAGAGTAGTCGTTTCTGCAGAAGTGGGTGCTGCAAAAGTGGTTTCCAGGCTAGAACTTTCTAAAGAAGTGGTACCAAGGGTACTAGATTCTGCATTAGTGGTTCCCAGAGTGGTAGATTCAACAGAAGTGGTGCCAGAGATACTAGATACTGCATTAGTGGTGCCCAGAATGGTAGATTCAACAGAAGTGGTGCCAGAGGTACTAGTTTCTTCAGAAGCTGGTCCTGCAGAAGTGGTTTCCAGGGTAGTAGTTTCTACAGAAGTGGTTCCAAGGGTACTAGTGTCTGCAGAAGTTGTCCCTAGGTTAATAATTTCTGCAGAAGTGGTTCCAAGGGTACTAGTTTCTTCAGAAGCTGGTCCTGCAGAATTGGTGCTATAGATAGCAGATTCTGCAGAAGCGGTGCCATGAGATATTGGTTTAACAAAAGTAGAGCCAAGGGTAGTAGTCTCTACAGAAGTGGTGCCAGAGGTACTGGTTTCTGCGGAAGTGGTGCCAAGGGTAGTAGTCTCTGCAGAAGTGGCAGTGCCAAGGGTAGTAGTCTCTACAGAAGTGGTGCCAGAGGTACTGGTTTCTGCGGAAGTGGTGCCAAGGGTAGTAGTCTCTGCAGAAGTGGCAGTGCCAAGGGTAGTAGTCTCTACAGAAGTGGTGCCAGAGGTACTGGTTTCTGCGGAAGTGGTGCCAAGGGTAGTAGTCTCTGCAGAAGTAGTTCCCAGAGTGGTAGATTCTACAGAAGTGGTGCCAAGGGTAGTAGTCTCCGCAGAAGTGGTGCCAAGGGTAGTAGTCTCTGCAGAAGAGGTGCCACGGGTAGTAGTCTCCGCAGAAGAGGTGCCAAGGGTAGTAGTCTCTGCAGAAGTGGTGCCATAAGTAATAGTTTCTGCATAAGTTGCACCCAGGGTACTAGTTTCTACAGAAGTGGAGCTAAGGGTAGTAGTTTCAGCAGAAGTGGGTGCTGCAAAAGTGGCTTCCAGGCTAGAACTTTCTAAAGAAGTGGCACCAAGGGTACTAGATTCTGCATTAGTGGTGCCCAGAATGGTAGATTCAACAGAAGTGGTGCCAGAGGTACTAGATTCTGCAGAAGTGGTTTCCAGGGTTGTAGTTTCTATAGAAGTAGGTCCTGTAGAAGTGGTTCCAAGGGTACTAGTGTCTGCAGAAGGGGTTCCAAGGGTACTAGTTTCTTCAGAAGCTGGTCCTGCAGAAGTGGTTTCCAGGTTAGTAGTTTCTATAAAAGTGGGTCCTGCAGAAGTTGTCCCCAGGGTAATAGTTTCTGCAGAAGTGGTTTCAGGGGTACTAGTTTCTGCAGAAGTTGGGCCCAGGGTAGTAGTCTCTGCAGAAGTGGTGCTAGAGATACTAGTTTCTGCATAAGTGGAGCTAAGGGTAGTAGTTTCTTTATAAGCTGTTCCAAGGGTAGTAGTGTCAGCAGTAGTGGGTGCTGCAAAAGTGGTTTCCAGGGTAGTATTTTCTAAAGAAGTGGTGCCAAGGGTAGTAGTCTCTGCAGAAGTGGTGCCACGGGTAGTAGTCTCTGCAGAAGTGGTTTTCAGGGTAGTAGTTTCCACAAAAGTGATGCCAAGAGTACTAGTTTCTGTAGAAGTGGGTCTTGCATATGTGGTTTCCAGGATAGTAGCTTCTACAGAAGTGGTGCCAAGGTTCGTGGTTTCTGCAGAAGTGGGTACTGCAGAAGTGGTTTTCAGGATAGTAGTTTCTACAGAAGTAGTGCCAAGAGCACTAGTTTCTACAGAAGTGCTTTCCAGGGTAGTAGTTTTTACAGAAGTTGTGCCAAGGGTAGTTTCTGCAAAAGTGGGTCCTGCAGAAATGGTGCCCAGAGTGGTAGATTCAACAGAAGTGGTGCCAGAGGTACTAGATTCTGCAGAAGTGGTTTCCAGGGTAGTAGTTTCTACAGAAGTGGGTCCTACAGAAGTGAGTCCTGCAGAAGTTGTTTCAAGGGTTGTAGTTTCTATAGAAGTAGTGCCAATGGTAGTAGATTCTACAAAAGTGGTGCCAAGGGTAGTAGTTTCTGCTGAAGTGGTTTCCAGGGTAGTAGTTTCTATAGAAGTGGGTCCTACAGAAGTGAGTCCTGCAGAAGTTGTTTCAAGGGTTGTAGTTTCTATAGAAGTAGTGCCAATGGTAGTAGATTCTACAAAAGTGGTGCCAAGGGTAGTAGTTTCTGCAGAAGTGGGTCCTGCAGAAATGGTGCCCAGAGTGGTAGATTCAACAGAAGTGGTGCCAGAGGTACTAGATTCTGCAGAAGTGGTTTCCAGGGTTGTAGTTTCTATTGAAGTAATGCCAATGGTAGTAGTTTCTGCAGAAGGGGTTCCAAGGGTACTAGTTTCTTCAGAAGCTGGTCCTGCAGAAGTGGTTTCCAGGGTAGTAGTTTCTACAGAAGTGGGTCCTGCAGAAGTGGTTTCCAGAGTTGTAGTTTCTACAGAAGTGGGTCCTGCAGAAGTGGTAGATTCTACAGAAGTGGTGCCAAAGGTACTAGTCTCTGCAGAAGTGGTGCCAAGGGTACTAGTCTCTGCAGAAGTGGTGCCAAGGGTACTAGTTTCTGCAGAAGCGGGTCTTGCATATGTGGTTTCCAGGACAGTAGCTTCTACAGAAGTGGTGCCAAGGTTAGTGGTTTCTGCAGAAGTGGGTACTGCAGAAGTGGTTTTCAGGGTAGTAGTTTCTACAGAAGATGTGTCCAGAGTAGTCGTTTCTGCAGAAGTGGGTGCTGCAAAAGTGGTTTCCAGGCTAGAACTTTCTAAAGAAGTGGTACCAAGGGTACTAGATTCTGCATTAGTGGTTCCCAGAGTGGTAGATTCAACAGAAGTGGTGCCAGAGATACTAGATTCTGCATTAGTGGTGCCCAGAATGGTAGAGTCAACAGAAGTGGTGCCAGAGGTACTAGATTCTGCAGAAGTGGGTGCTGCAGAAGTGGTTTTCAGGGTTGTAGTTTCTATAGAAGTAGTCCCAATGGTAGTAGTTTCAGCAGAAGTGGTGCCAAGGGTAGTGGTTTCTGCAGAAGTGGTTCCAAGGGTACTCGTTTCTTCAGAAACTGATCCTGCAGAAGTGGTTTCCAGGGTAGTAGTTTCTACAGAAGTGGGTGCTGCAGAAGTGGTTTTCAGGGTTGTAGTTTCTATAGAAGTAGTGCCAATGGTAGTAGTTTCTGCAGAAGTGGTGCCAAGGGTAGTGGTTTCTGCAGAAGTGGTTTCTAAGGTAGCAGTTTCTGCAGTAGTGGTTCCAATGGTAGTAGTTTCTGCAGAAGTAGGTCCTGTAGAAGTGGTTCCAAGGGTACTAGTTTCTTCAGAAGCTGGTCCTGCAGAAGTGGTTTCCAGGGTTGTAGTTTCTATAGAAGTAGTGCCAATGGTAGTAGTTTCTGCAGAAGTGGGTCCTGCAGAAGTGGTTTCAGGGGTACTAGTTTCTACAGAAGTGGTGCCAAGGGTAGTAGTTTCTGCAGAAGTGGGTCCTACAAAACGGGTTTCAAGTGTCATTGTTTCTTCAGAAGTGGTGCCAAAGGTACTAGATTCTGCAAAAGTTGTACCTAGGCTAGTAGTTTCTGTAGAAGGGGATTCTGCCAAAGTGGATTCCAGGTTAGTATTTTCTACAAAAGGTGTGCCAAGGGTACTAGTTTCTGCATTAGTTATGACCAAGCTAGACGTTTCTACAGAAGTGGTTCCAAGAGCAGTTGTTTCTGCAGAAGTGGTGCCAATGATGGTAGATTCTGCAGAAGTAATTTCCAGGGTAGTAGTTTCTCTGGAAATGGTTCCAAGAGTACTGGTTTCTGCAGAAGTTATGCCTAGGGTAATAGTTTCCACAGAAGTGGGTCCTGCAGAAGTGGTTTCAAGGGTAGTAGCTTCTGTAGAAGAGGGTGCTGCAGCAGTGGTTTCAAAGAAAATAGTTTCTACAGAAACCGCTCCAAGGGTAGAAATGTCTGCAGAAGTAGTTTCAGGAGCAGTAGTTTCTACAGAAGTGGTGCCAAGGGTAGTGGTTTCTGCAGAAGTGGTTTCCAGGATAGTTTCTGCAGAAGTGATGCCCAGAGTGGTAGCTCCTGCAGAAGTTGTCCCCAGGGTAGTAATTTCTACAAAAGTGGAACCAAGGGTACTAGATTCTGCAGAAGTGGTGCCAGGAGTAGTACTTTCTACAGAAGTGTTGCCAAATGTACTAGTTCCTGTAGAAGTGGTGCCCACAGTAATAGTTTCTACAGAAGTGGTGCCAAGGGTAGTAGCTTTTGCAGAAATTGTGCCCAGGGTAGTAATTTCTACGTAAGTGGCACCAAAGATAGTGGTTTCTGCAAAAGTGGTTTCCACGGTAGTAGTTTCTACAGAAGTAGTGACAAAGGTAGTAGCTTCTGCAGAAATGGTGCCAAGGGTAGAAGTTACTGCAGAAGTGGGTTCTGTAGAAGTGATGGCCAAAGTGGTAGATTCTACAGAAGTGGTACCAAGAGGAGTAGTTTTTGCAAATGTGGGTCCTGCAGAAGTGGTGCCAAGGGTAGAAGTTACTGCAGAAGTGGGTTCTGTATAAGTGATGGCCAAAGTGGTAGATTCTACAGAAGTGGTACCAAGAGGAGTAGTTTTTGCAAATGTGGGTCCTGCAGAAGTGGTGCCAAGGGTAGTGGTTTCTGCAGAAGTGGGTCCTGCAGATGTGGTTTTCAGGGTAATATTTTCTACAGAAGTTGGTCCTGTAGAAGTGGGGCCCAGATTGGTAGATTCTATAGAAGTGGTGCCAAATGTACTAGCTTCTGCAGAAGTGGTTCCCAGTGTAGTATTTTCTACAGAAGACGTGTCAAGGGTAGTAGTTTCTGCAGAAGTGGGTCCTGCATATGAGGTTTCCAGGATAGCACTTTCTACAGAAGTGATGCCAAGGGTAGTAGTTTCTGCAGAAGTGGGTCCTGCAGATGTGGTTTCCAGGATAGTAGTTTCTACAGGGTAGATTCTACAGAAGTGGTACCAAGAGGAGTAGTTTTTGCAAATGTGGGTCCTGCAGAAGTGGTGCCAAGGGTAGTGGTTTCTGCAGAAGTGGGTCCTGCAGATGTGGTTTTCAGGGTAATATTTTCTACAGAAGTTGGTCCTGTAGAAGTGGGGCCCAGATTGGTAGATTCTATAGAAGTGGTGCCAAATGTACTAGCTTCTGCAGAAGTGGTTCCCAGTGTAGTATTTTCTACAGAAGACGTGTCAAGGGTAGTAGTTTCTGCAGAAGTGGGTCCTGCATATGAGGTTTCCAGGATAGCACTTTCTACAGAAGTGATGCCAAGGGTAGTAGTTTCTGCAGAAGTGGGTCCTGCAGATGTGGTTTGCAGGATAGTAGTTTCTACAGAAGTGGGGGCAAGGGTAGTAGTTTCTGCAGAAGTGGGTCCTGCATATGAGGTTTCCAGGATAGCACTTTCTACAGAAGTGATGCCAAGGGTAGCAGCTTCTGCAGAAGTGGGTCCTGCATATGAGGTTTCCAGGATAGCACTTTCTACAGAAGTGATGCCAAGGGTAGCAGCTTCTGCAGAAGTGGGTCCTGCAGATGTGGTTTCCAGGATAGTAGTTTCTACAGAAGCGGTGGCAAGGTTAGTAGTTTCTTCAGAAGTGGGTCCTGCAGATAAGGTTTCCAGGATAGTAGTTTCTACAGAAGTTGTGGCAAGGGTAGTAGTTTCTGCAGAAGTGGGTCCTGCAGATGTGGTTTCCAGGATAGTAATTTTTGCAGAAGTGGGTCCTGCAGATGTGGTTTTCAGGATAGTCGTTTCTACAGACGTGGTGCCAAGGGTAGTAGTTTCTGCAGAAGTGGGTCCTGCAGATGTGGTTTCCAGGATAGTAGTTTTTGCAGAAGTGGTGGCAAGGTTAGTCGTTTCTGCAAAAGTGGGTCCTGCAGATGTGGTTTCCAGGATAGTAGTTTTTGCAGAAGTGGGTCCTGCAGAAGTGGTTTCCAGGGTAGTATTTTCTACAGAAGTGGGTCCTGCAGATGTGGTTTCCAGGATAGTAGTTTTTGCAGAAGTGGGTCCTGCAGAAGTGGTTTCCAGGGTAGTATTTTCTACAGAAGTGGGTCCTGCAGATGTGATTTCTAGGATAGTAGTTTCTACAGAAGTGGTGACAAGGGTAGTATTTTCTGCAGAAGTGGTTTCCAGGGTAGCAGTTTCTTCAGAAGTGGGTCCTGCATATGTGGTTTCCAGGATAGTAGTTTCTACAGAAGTGGTGCCAAGGGTACGAGTCTCCGCAGAAGTGGTGCCAAGGGGACGAGTCTCTGCAGAAGTGGCGCCAAGGGTACGAGTCTCCGCAGAAGTGGTGCCAAGGGGACGAGTCTCTGCAGAAGTGGCGCCAAGGGTACGAGTCTCCGCAGAAGTGGTGCCAAGGGGACGAGTCTCTGCAGAAGTGGCGCCAAGGGTACGAGTCTCCGCAGAAGTGGTGCCAAGGGGACGAGTCTCTGCAGAAGTGGCGCCAAGGGTACGAGTCTCCGCAGAAGTGGTGCCAAGGGGACGAGTCTCTGCAGAAGTGGCGCCAAGGGTACGAGTCTCCGCAGAAGTGGTGCCAAGGGGACGAGTCTCTGCAGAAGTGGCGCCAAGGGTACGAGTCTCCGCAGAAGTGGTGCCAAGGGGACGAGTCTCTGCAGAAGTGGCGCCAAGGGTACGAGTCTCCGCAGAAGTGGTGCCAAGGGGACGAGTCTCTGCAGAAGTGGCGCCAAGGGTACGAGTCTCCGCAGAAGTGGTGCCAAGGGGACGAGTCTCTGCAGAAGTGGCGCCAAGGGTACGAGTCTCCGCAGAAGTGGTGCCAAGGGGACGAGTCTCTGCAGAAGTGGCGCCAAGGGTACGAGTCTCCGCAGAAGTGGTGCCAAGGGGACGAGTCTCTGCAGAAGTGGCGCCAAGGGTACGAGTCTCCGCAGAAGTGGTGCCAAGGGGACGAGTCTCTGCAGAAGTGGCGCCAAGGGTACGAGTCTCCGCAGAAGTGGTGCCAAGGGGACGAGTCTCTGCAGAAGTGGCGCCAAGGGTACGAGTCTCCGCAGAAGTGGTGCCAAGGGGACGAGTCTCTGCAGAAGTGGCGCCAAGGGTACGAGTCTCCGCAGAAGTGGTGCCAAGGGGACGAGTCTCTGCAGAAGTGGCGCCAAGGGTACGAGTCTCCGCAGAAGTGGTGCCAAGGGGACGAGTCTCTGCAGAAGTGGCGCCAAGGGTACGAGTCTCCGCAGAAGTGGTGCCAAGGGGACGAGTCTCTGCAGAAGTGGCGCCAAGGGTACGAGTCTCCGCAGAAGTGGTGCCAAGGGGACGAGTCTCTGCAGAAGTGGCGCCAAGGGTACGAGTCTCCGCAGAAGTGGTGCCAAGGGGACGAGTCTCTGCAGAAGTGGCGCCAAGGGTACGAGTCTCCGCAGAAGTGGTGCCAAGGGGACGAGTCTCTGCAGAAGTGGCGCCAAGGGTACGAGTCTCCGCAGAAGTGGTGCCAAGGGGACGAGTCTCTGCAGAAGTGGCGCCAAGGGTACGAGTCTCCGCAGAAGTGGTGCCAAGGGGACGAGTCTCTGCAGAAGTGGCGCCAAGGGTACGAGTCTCCGCAGAAGTGGTGCCAAGGGGACGAGTCTCTGCAGAAGTGGCGCCAAGGGTACGAGTCTCCGCAGAAGTGGTGCCAAGGGGACGAGTCTCTGCAGAAGTGGCGCCAAGGGTACGAGTCTCCGCAGAAGTGGTGCCAAGGGGACGAGTCTCTGCAGAAGTGGCGCCAAGGGTACGAGTCTCCGCAGAAGTGGTGCCAAGGGGACGAGTCTCTGCAGAAGTGGCGCCAAGGGTACGAGTCTCCGCAGAAGTGGTGCCAAGGGGACGAGTCTCTGCAGAAGTGGCGCCAAGGGTACGAGTCTCCGCAGAAGTGGTGCCAAGGGGACGAGTCTCTGCAGAAGTGGCGCCAAGGGTACGAGTCTCCGCAGAAGTGGTGCCAAGGGGACGAGTCTCTGCAGAAGTGGCGCCAAGGGTACGAGTCTCCGCAGAAGTGGTGCCAAGGGGACGAGTCTCTGCAGAAGTGGCGCCAAGGGTACGAGTCTCCGCAGAAGTGGTGCCAAGGGGACGAGTCTCTGCAGAAGTGGCGCCAAGGGTACGAGTCTCCGCAGAAGTGGTGCCAAGGGGACGAGTCTCTGCAGAAGTGGCGCCAAGGGTACGAGTCTCCGCAGAAGTGGTGCCAAGGGGACGAGTCTCTGCAGAAGTGGCGCCAAGGGTACGAGTCTCCGCAGAAGTGGTGCCAAGGGGACGAGTCTCTGCAGAAGTGGCGCCAAGGGTACGAGTCTCCGCAGAAGTGGTGCCAAGGGGACGAGTCTCTGCAGAAGTGGTGCCAAGGGTACGAGTCTCTGCAGAAGTGGCGCCTAGGATAGTAGTCTCTGCAGAAGTTGTGCCCAGGGTACTAGTTTCTGCAGAATTGGGTGCTGTAGATGTGGTTTCCAGGGTTGTCATCTGTACAGAAGTTGTGTCCAGGGTAGTCATTTCTGCAGAAGTGGGTGCTGCAAAAGTGGTTTCCAGGGTTGTAGATTCTACAGAAGTGGGTGCTGCAGAAGTGGTTTCCAGGGTTTTAGTTTCGATTGGAGTAGTGCCCATGGTACTAGTTTCTATTGGAGTAGTGCCCATGGTACTAGTTTCTATTGGAGTAGTGCCCATGGTACTAGTTTCAGCAGAAGTAGTTTCCAGGGTAGTAGTTTCTACAGAAGTGAGTGCTGCAGAAGTGGTTTCCAAAGTTTTAGGTCAAGGGCAGTAGTTTCTACAAAAGTGATGCCAAGGGTAGTAGTTTCTACAGAAGGGGTCTCAAGGGCAGCAATTTCTGCATAAGTGGGTCCTGCAAAAGTGGTGCCAAGGGTAGCCGTCTCTGCAGAAGTGGTGCCAAGGGTAGCCGTCTCTGCAGAAGTGGAGCCAAGGGTAGCGGTCTCTGCAGAAGCGGGAGGGTAGCCGTCTCTGCAGAAGTGGTGCCAAGGGTAGCCGTCTCTGCAGAAGTGGTGCCAAGGGTAGCCGTCTCTGCAGAAGTGGTGCCAAGGGTAGCCGTCTCTGCAGAAGTGGTGCCAAGGGTAGCCGTCTCTGCAGAAGTGGTGCCAAGGGTAGCCGTCTCTGCAGAAGTGGTGCCAAGGGTAGCCGTCTCTGCAGAAGTGGTGCCAAGGGTAGCCGTCTCTGCAGAAGTGGTGCCAAGGGTAGCCGTCTCTGCAGAAGTGGTGCCAAGGGTAGCCGTCTCTGCAGAAGTGGTGCCAAGGGTAGCCGTCTCTGCAGAAGTGGTGCCAAGGGTAGCCGTCTCTGCAGAAGTGGTGCCAAGGGTAGCCGTCTCTGCAGAAGTGGTGCCAAGGGTAGCCGTCTCTGCAGAAGTGGTGCCAAGGGTAGCCGTCTCTGCAGAAGTGGTGCCAAGGGTAGCCGTCTCTGCAGAAGTGGTGCCAAGGGTAGCCGTCTCTGCAGAAGTGGTGCCAAGGGTAGCCGTCTCTGCAGAAGTGGTGCCAAGGGTAGCCGTCTCTGCAGAAGTGGTGCCAAGGGTAGCCGTCTCTGCAGAAGTGGTGCCAAGGGTAGCCGTCTCTGCAGAAGTGGTGCCAAGGGTAGCCGTCTCTGCAGAAGTGGTGCCAAGGGTAGCCGTCTCTGCAGAAGTGGTGCCAAGGGTAGCCGTCTCTGCAGAAGTGGTGCCAAGGGTAGCCGTCTCTGCAGAAGTGGTGCCAAGGGTAGCCGTCTCTGCAGAAGTGGTGCCAAGGGTAGCCGTCTCTGCAGAAGTGGTGCCAAGGGTAGCCGTCTCTGCAGAAGTGGTGCCAAGGGTAGCCGTCTCTGCAGAAGTGGTGCCAAGGGTAGCCGTCTCTGCAGAAGTGGTGCCAAGGGTAGCCGTCTCTGCAGAAGTGGGTACTGCAGAAGTGGTTTCCAGGGTAAAAGCTTCTTCAAAATTGGTGCCAAGGGTACTAGATTCTGCAAAAGTGGTTTCCAGGGTTTTAGTTTCTATAGTTGTGCCCATGGTACTAGTTTCTGCAGAAGTGGTGCTAAGGGTAGTGCTTTCTTCAGAAGTGGTTTCAGGGGCAGTAGTTTCTACAGAAGTGGTGGCAAGGAAAGTAGTTTCTGCATAAGTGTGTCCTGTAGAAGTGGTTTGCAGAGTAGTAGTTTCTACAGAAGTGGTTCCTAGTGTAGAACTTTCTACAGAAGAGGTGTCAAGGGTAATAGTTTCTGCAGTAGTTGTGCCCAGGGTAGTAGTTTCTGTAGAAGTGGGTCCAGCAGAAGTGGTTTCCAGAGTAGAAGTTTCTACAAAAGTGGTGCCAAGGGTAGTAGTTTCTGCAGAAGTGGTTTCCAGGGTTGTAGTTTCTATAGAAGTTGTACCCATGGTTCTAGTTTCTACAAAAGTTGGGGCAAGGGTAGTAATTTCTGCAAAAGTGGTGCCAATGGTAATAGTTTCTGCAGAAGTGGTTTCCAGGGTTGTAGTTTCTATAGAAGTTGTACCCATGGTTCTAGTTTCTACAAAAGTTGGGGCAAGGGTAGTAATTTCTGCAGAAGTGGTGCCAAGGGTAGTGGTTTCTGCAGAAGTGGGTGCTGCAGAAGTGGTTTCCAGGGTTGTAGATTCTATAGAAGTAGAGCCAAGGGTAGTCGTCACTGCATTAGTTTTGCCCAGGGTAGTAGTTTCTACAGAAGGGGTTTCAAGGGCAGTAGTTTCTACAAAAGTGATGCCAAGGGTAGTAGTTTCTATAGAAGGCGTCTCAAGGGCAGCAATTTCTGCAGAAGTGGGTCCTGCAAAAGTGGTTTCCAGGGTAGTATTTTCTACAAAAGGTGTGCCAAGGGTAGTAGTTTCAGCAGAAGTTTTGTCCAGGCTAACAGTTTCTACGGAAGTGGTCCCAAGGGTAGTTGTTTCTGCAGAAGTGGTGCCAAGGATAGTAGTTTCTGTAAAAGTGAGTCCTGCAGAAGTGGTGCCAAGAGTTGTAGATTCTACAGAAGGTGTGCCAAGGGTAGTAGTTTCTGAAGAAGTTTTGTCCAGGCTAGTAGTTTCTACAGAAGTGGTGCCAAGGGTAGCAGATTCTGCAGAAGTTGTGCCCAGAGATGTAGGTTTAACAGTAGTAGAGCCAAGGGTACTAGTTTCTGCAAAAGTTGTGCCCATGGTACTAGTTTCTGCAGAAGTAGGTCCTGCAGAAGTATTTCCAAGGGTACTAGTTTCTGCAGAAGTTGTCCCCGGGGTAGTAATTTCTACAAAAGTGGTGCCAATGGTAATAGTTTCTGCAGAAGTGGTTTCAGGGGTAGTAGTTCCTACAAAAGTGATGCCAAGGGTAGTAGTTTCTATTGAAGGCGTCTCAAGGGCAGCAATTTCTGCAGAAGTGGGTCCTGCAAAAGTGGTTTCCAGGGTAGTATTTTCTACAAAAGGTGTGCCAAGGGTAGTAGTTTCTGAAGAAGTTTTGTCCAGGCTAGTACTTTCTACAGAAGTGGTGCCAAGGGTAGCAGATTCTGCAGAAGTGGTTTCAGGGGCAGTAGTTTCGACAGAAGTTGTGCCCATGGTACTAGTTTCTGCAGAAGTGGTTTCAGGGGCAGTAGTTTCTACAAAAGGTGTGCCAAGGGTACTAGTTTCTTCAAAAGTGGTTTCCAGGGTAGTATTTTCTACAAAAGGTGTGCCAAGGGTAGTTGTTTCTGCAGAAGTGGTGCCCAGAGTTGCAGATTCTACAGAAGTGGTGCCAAGGATAGTAGTTTCTATAGTAGTGGGTTCTGCAGAAGTGGTGTCCAGAGTTGTAGATTCTACAGAAGTGGTGCCAAGGGTAGTTGTTTCTGCAGAAGTGGTGCCCAGAGTTGCAGATTCTACAGAAGTGGTGCCAAGGATAGTAGTTTCTGTAAAAGTGGGTCCTGCAGAAGTGGTGTCCAGAGTTGTAGATTCTACAGAAGTGGTGCCAAGGGTAGTAGTTTCTGCAGAAGTGGGTCCTGCATATGAGGTTTCCAGGATAGCAGTTTCTACAGAAGTGGTGGAAAGGGTAGTGGTTTCTGCAGAAGTGGGTCCTGCATATGTGGTTTCCAGGATAGTAGTTTCTACAGAAGTTGTGCCAAGGGCAGTACTTTCAGCAGAAATGGGTCCTGCATATGTGGTTTCCAGGACAGTATTTTCTACAGAAGTGGTATCCAGAGTGGTATATTCAACAGAAGTGGCAAAAAGCATAGTTTTTTCTACAGAAGTGGTGCCAAGGTTAGTAGTTTCTACAGAAGTGAGTGCTGCAGAACTGCTTTCTAGGGTAGAAGATTCTGCAGAAGTGGTGCCAAGGGTACTAGTCTCTGCAGAAGTGGGTCCTGCAGAAGTGGTTTCCCGGGTAGTATTTTCTACAGAACTAGCGCTAAGGGTAGAAGATTCTGCAGAGGTGGTTTCCAGGATAGTAGTTTCTACAGAAGTGGTTCCAGAGATAATAGTTTCTGTAAAAGTTGTGCCCAGGGTACTAGTTTCTACAGAAGTAGTGCCAAGGGCAGTAGTTTCTGCAGAAGTGGGTGCTGTAGATGTGGTTTCCAGGGATGTAGTTTCTATGGAAGTGGTGCCAAGGGTTGTAGTTTCTGCCGAAGTGGGTACTGCAGAAGTGGTTTCCAGGGTAAAAGTTTCTTCAAAATTGGTGCCAAGGGTACTAGTCTCTGCAGAAGTGGGTCCTGCAGAAGTGGTTTCCCGGGTAGTATTTTCTACAGAACTAGCGCTAAGGGTAGAAGATTCTGCAGAGGTGGTTTCCAGGATAGTAGTTTCTACAGAAGTGGTTCCAGAGATAATAGTTTCTGTAAAAGTTGTGCCCAGGGTACTAGTTTCTACAGAAGTAGTGCCAAGGGCAGTAGTTTCTGCAGAAGTGGGTGCTGTAGATGTGGTTTCCAGGGATGTAGTTTCTATGGAAGTGGTGCCAAGGGTTGTAGTTTCTGCCGAAGTGGGTACTGCAGAAGTGGTTTCCAGGGTAAAAGTTTCTTCAAAATTGGTGCCAAGGGTACTAGTCTCTGCAGAAGTGGGTCCTGCAGAAGTGGTTTCCCGGGTAGTATTTTCTACAGAACTAGCGCTAAGGGTAGAAGATTCTGCAGAGGTGGTTTCCAGGATAGTAGTTTCTACAGAAGTGGTTCCAGAGATAATAGTTTCTGTAAAAGTTGTGCCCAGGGTACTAGTTTCTACAGAAGTAGTGCCAAGGGCAGTAGTTTCTGCAGAAGTGGGTGCTGTAGATGTGGTTTCCAGGGATGTAGTTTCTATGGAAGTGGTGCCAAGGGTTGTAGTTTCTGCCGAAGTGGGTACTGCAGAAGTGGTTTCCAGGGTAAAAGTTTCTTCAAAATTGGTGCCAAGGGTACTAGTCTCTGCAGAAGTGGGTCCTGCAGAAGTGGTTTCCCGGGTAGTATTTTCTACAGAACTAGCGCTAAGGGTAGAAGATTCTGCAGAGGTGGTTTCCAGGATAGTAGTTTCTACAGAAGTGGTTCCAGAGATAATAGTTTCTGTAAAAGTTGTCAAAAGTGGTTTCCAGGGTAGTATTTTCTACAAAAGGTGTGCCAAGGGTAGTAGTTTCTGAAGAAGTTTTGTCCAGGCTAGTACTTTCTACAGAAGTGGTGCCAAGGGTAGTTGTTTCTGCAGAAGTGGTGCCCAGAGTTGCAGATTCTACAGAAGTGGTGCCAAGGATAGTAGTTTCTGTAAAAGTGGGTCCTGCAGAAGTGGTGTCCAGAGTTGTAGATTCTACAGAAGTGGTGCCAAGGATAGTAGTTTCTGTAAAAGTGGGTCCTGCAGAAGTGGTGTCCAGAGTTGTAGATTCTACAGAAGTGGTGCCACGGGTAGTAGTTTCTGCAGAAGTGGGTCCTGCATATGAGGTTTCCAGGATAGCAGTTTCTACAGAAGTGGTGGAAAGGGTAGTGGTTTCTGCAGAAGTGGGTCCTGCATATGTGGTTTCCAGGATAGTAGTTTCTACAGAAGTTGTGCCAAGGGCAGTACTTTCAGCAGAAATGGGTCCTGCATATGTGGTTTCCAGGACAGTATTTTCTACAGAAGTGGTATCCAGAGTGGTATATTCAACAGAAGTGGCAAAAAGCATAGTTTTTTCTACAGAAGTGGTGCCAAGGTTAGTAGTTTCTACAGAAGTGAGTGCTGCAGAACTGCTTTCTAGGGTAGAAGATTCTGCAGAAGTGGTGCCAAGGGTACTAGTCTCTGCAGAAGTGGGTCCTGCAGAAGTGGTTTCCCGGGTAGTATTTTCTACAGAACTAGCGCTAAGGGTAGAAGATTCTGCAGAGGTGGTTTCCAGGATAGTAGTTTCTACAGAAGTGGTGTCCAGGGTAGTAGTCTCTGCAGAAGTGGTTCCAGAGATAATAGTTTCTGTAAAAGTTGTGCCCAGGGTACTAGTTTCTACAGAAGTAGTGCCAAGGGCAGTAGTTTCTGCAGAAGTGGGTGCTGTAGATGTGGTTTCCAGGGATGTAGTTTCTATGGAAGTGGTGCCAAGGGTTGTAGTTTCTGCCGAAGTGGGTACTGCAGAAGTGGTTTCCAGGGTAAAAGTTTCTTCAAAATTGGTGCCAAGGGTACTAGTCTCTGCAGAAGTGGTTCCAGAGATAATAGTTTCTGTAAAAGTTGTGCCCAGGGTACTAGTTTCTACAGAAGTAGTGCCAAGGGCAGTAGTTTCTGCAGAAGTGGGTACTGCAGAAGTGGTTTCCAGGGTAAAAGTTTCTTCAAAATTGGTGCCAAGGGTACTAGATTCTGCATTAGTGGTGCCCAGAATGGTAGATTCAACCGCAGTGGTGCCAGAGGTACTAGATTCTGCAGAAGTGTTTTCCAGGGAAATAGATTCTATCGAAGTAGTGCCAATGGTAGTAGTTTCTGCAGAAGTTGTGCCCATGGTACTAGTTTCTGCAGAAGTGGGTCCAGCAGAAGTGGTTTGCAGAGTAGTAGTTTCTACAGAAGTGGTTCCTAGTGTAGTACTTTCTACAGAAGAGGTGTCAAGGGTAGTAGTTTCTACAGAAGTGGTGCCAAGGGTAGCAGATTCTGCAGAAGTGGTGCCAAGAGATTTAGGTTTAACAGAAGTAGAGCCAAGGGTAGTAGTTTCTGCAGAATTGGTTTCCAGGGTTGTAGTTTCTATAGAAGTTGTACCCATGGTACTAGTTTCTACAAAAGTTGGGGCCAGGGTAGTAATTTCTACAAAAGTGGTGCCAATGGTAATAGTTTCTGCAGAAGGGGTTTCAGGGGCAGTAGTTTCTACAGAAGGTGTGCTAAGTGTACTAGTTTCTGCAGAAGTGGTTTCAGGGGTAGTAGTTCCTACAAAAGTGATGCCAAGGGTAGTAGTTTCTATAGAAGGCGTCTCAAAGGCACCAATTTCTGCAGAAGTGGGTCCTGCAAAAGTGGTTTCCAGGGTTGTATTTTCTACAAAAGGTGTGCCAAGGGTAGTAGTTTCAGCAGAAGTTTTGTCCAGGCTAATAGTTTCTACAGAAGTGGTGCCCAGAGTTGTAGGTTTAACAGACATAGAGCCAAGGGTACTAGTTTCTGCAAAAGTTGTGCCCATGGTACTCGTTTCTGCAGAAGTAGGTCCTGCAGAAGTGGTTCCAAGGGTACAAGTTTCTGCAGAAGTTGTCCCCAGGGTAGTAATTTCTACAAAAGTGGTGCCAAGGGTACTAGTTTCTACAAAAGTGGTTTCCAGGGTAGTATTTTCTACAAAAGGTGTGCCAAGGGTAGTTATTTCTGCAGAAGTGGTGCCCAGAGTTGTAGATTCTACAGAACTGGTGTCAAGTGTAGTTGTTTCTACAGAAGTGGTGCCCAGAGTTGTAGATTCTACAGAAGTGGTGCCAAGGATAGTAGTTTCTAAGGAAGTGGGTCTTGCAGAAGTGGTTTCCAGGATAGCAGTTTCTACAGAAGTGGTGGCAAGGGTAGTAGTTTCTGCAGAAGTGGGTCCTGCATATGAGGTTTCCAGGATAGCAGTTTCTACAGAAGTGGTGGCAAGGGTAGAAGATTCTGCAGTAGTGGTGGTAAGGGTAGAAGATTCTGCAGAAGTGGTGGCAAGGGTAGTAGTCTCTGCAGAAGTGGTGCCAGGGGTACTAGTTTCTGTAAAAGTTGTGCCCAGGGTACTAGTTTCTACAGAAGTTGTGCCCAGGGTAGTAGATTCTGCAGAAGTGGTTACTGCAGATGTGGTTTCCAGGATAGAAGTTTCTACGAAAGTGGTGCCAAGGGTAGTAGTGGTTTCCAGGGTAAAAGTTTCTTCAAAATTGGTGCCAAGGGTACTAGATTCTGCATTAGTGGTGCCCAGAATGGTAGATTCAACCGCAGTGGTGCCAGAGGTACTAGATTCTGCAGAAGTGTTTCAAGGGTAGTAGTTTCTGCAGAAGTGGGTCCTGCATATGAGGTTTCCAGGATAGCAGTTTCTACAGAAGTGGTGGCAAGGGTAGAAGATTCTGCAGTAGTGGTGGTAAGGGTAGAAGATTCTGCAGAAGTGGTGGCAAGGGTAGTAGTCTCTGCAGAAGTGGTGCCCAGAGTGGTAGATTCAACAGAAGTTGTGCAAGAGGTACTTGTTTCTGCAGAAGTGGTGTCCAGGGTACTAGTTTCTATAAAAGTTGTGGCAAGGGTAGTAGTTTCTACAGAAGTGGTGCCAAAGATACTAGTTTCTACAGAAGTGGTGCCAAGGGTAGTAGTTTCTACAGAAGTGGTGCCAAAGATACTAGTTTCTACAGAAGTGGTGCCAAGGGTAGTAGTTTCTGCAGAAATGGGTCCTGCAGAAGTAGTTTCCAGTGTAGAACTTTCTACAGAAGTGGTGCCAAGGGTAGTAGTTTCTGCATAAGTGTGTCCTGTAGAAGTGGTTTGCAGAGTAGTACTTTCTGCAGAAGTTGAGCCCAGGGTAGTAGTTTCTGTAGAAGTGGGTCCAGCAGAAGTGGTTTCCAGAGAAGAAGTTTCTACAAAAGTGGTGCCATGTGTAGTAGTTTCTACAGAAGTGGTTTCCAGGGTTGTAGTTTCTGTAGAAGTGTGTCCTGTAGAAGTGGTTTGCAGAGTAGTACTTTCTGCAGAAGTTGAGCCCAGGGTAGTAGTTTCTGTAGAAGTGGGTCCAGCAGAAGTGGTTTCCAGAGAAGAAGTTTCTACAAAAGTGGTGCCATGTGTAGTAGTTTCTACAGAAGTGGTTTCCAGGGTTGTAGTTTCTGTAGAAGTGTGTCCTGTAGAAGTGGTTTGCAGAGTAGTACTTTCTGCAGAAGTAGTGCCAACGGTAGTAGTTTCTGCAGAAGTGGGTCTTGCATATGTGGTTTCCAGGATAGTAGTTTCTGCAGAAGTGGGTCCTGTATATGTGGTTTCCAGGATAGTAGTCTCTACAGAAGTGCTTTCCAGGGTAGTAGTCTCTACAGATGTGCTTCCCAGGGTAGTAGTCTCTACAGAAGTGCTTCCCAGGGTAGTAGTTTCTGCAGAACTAGTGAGTGCTGCAGAACTGCTTTCTAGGGTAGCGGTTTCTGCAGAAGTGGTTCCAAGGGAACTAGTTTCCAGTGTAGCATTTTCTGCAGAGCTGGTTCCCAGGGTAGTCGTCTCTGCAGAACTGGTGCCCAGGGTAGTCGTCTCTGCAGAACTGGTGCCCAGGGTAGTCGTCTCTGCAGAACTGGTGCCCAGGGTAGTCGTCTCTGCAGAACTGGTGCCCAGGGTAGTCGTCTCTGCAGAACTGGTGCCCAGGGTAGTCGTCTCTGCAGAACTGGTGCCCAGGGTAGTCGTCTCTGCAGAACTGGTGCCCAGGGTAGTCGTCTCTGCAGAACTGGTGCCCAGGGTAGTCGTCTCTGCAGAAGTAGAGCCAAGGTTAGTCGTCTCTGCAGAAGTGGTGCCCAGAGTGGTAGATTCTACAGAAGTGAAGCCAAGAGTAGTATTTTCTGCAGAAGTGGGTGCTGTAGATGTGGTTTCCAGGGTTGTAGTCTCTACAGAAGTGGTGCCAAGGGTAGTGGTTTCCACAGAAGGGGTGCCAAGGGTAGTAGCTTCTGGAGAAGAGGGTCCTGCAGATGTGGTTTCCAGGGCAATGGTTTCTACAGAAGGGGTGCCAAGGGTACTAGTTTCTGCAGAAGCTGCACCCAGGGTAGTAGTTTCTGGAGAAGTGGGTGCTGCAGCAGTGGTTTCAATAGTAGAAGTTTCTGTAAAAGTGTTTTCCAAAGTAGCAATTTCTACAGAAGTGGAACTAAGGGTACTAGTTTCTACAGAAATGGTGCCAAGGGTACTAGTTTCTACAGAAGTGGTGCCAAGGGTAGTAGTTTCTACAGAAGTAGTGCCAAGGGTAGTAGTTTCTGCAGAAGTGGGTTCTGCAGAAGTAGTTCCCAGTGTAGAACTTTCTACAGAAGGTGTGCCAAAGGTACTAGTTTCTGCAGAAGTGGTTTCAAGAGTAGTAGTTCCAAGAGTATTAGTTCCTACAAAAGTGATGACAAGGGTAGTAGTTTCTGCAGAAGTTTTGCCCAGGGTAGTAGTTTCTACAGAAGTGGGTCCTGCAAAAGTGGTTTCAAGTGTCGTTGTTTCTTCAGAAGTGGTGCCGAAGGTACTAGTTTCAGCAGAAATGGTGCCAAGGGTAGTGGTTTCAGCAGAAGTGGTTTCCAGGGTAGTGGTTTCAACAGAAGTAGAGCCAAGGGTAGTCGTCTCTGCAGAAGTGGTGCCAAGGGTAGTGGTTTCTTCAGAAGTGGTTTCTAAGATAGCAGATTCTGCAGAAGTGGTGCCAAGGGTAGTAGTTTCTGCAGAAGTGGGTGCTGCAGAAGTGGTTTTCAGGGTTGTAGTTTCTATAGAAGTAGAGCCAACAGTAGTAGTTTCTGCAGAGGAAGGTCCTGTAGAAGTGGTTCCAAGGGTACTAGTTTCTGCAGAAGTGGTTTCAGAAGCAGTACTTTCTACAGAAGTGGGTCTTGCAGAAGTGGTTTCCAGGGTAATGGTTTCTACAGAAGGGGGCTCAAGGGTAGTAGCTTCTGTAGAAGTGGGTGATGCAGCAGTGGTTTCAAGAGTAGTAGTTTCTGCAAAAGTGTTTTCAGGAGCAGTAGTTTCTACAGAAGTTGTGCCAAGGGTACTAGTTTCTGCAGAAGTGGTGCCCACAGTACTAGTTTCTACAGAAGTGGTGCCAAGGGAAGTAGTTTCTGCAGAAGTGGGTCCTGCAAAAGTGGTTTCCAGGGTAGAAGTTTCTACAAAAGTGGTGCCAAGGGTACTAGTTTCTGCAGAAGTGGTGCCAAGGAAAGTAGTTTCTGCAGAAGTGGGTCCTGCAAAAGTGGTTTCCAGGGTAGTAGTTTCTACAGAAGGGGCGCCAAGGGTAGTAGTTTCTGCAGAAATGGTTTCCAGGGTAGTAGTTTCTACAGAAGTGGTTTCAGGAGCAGTAGTTTCTATAGAAGGTGTGCCAAGCATAGTAGCTTCTGTAGAAGTGGGTGCTGCAGCAGTGGTTTCAAGGTTAGTAGTTTCTGCAGAAGTTGTGCCCAGGGCAGTAGTTTCTGTAGAAGTGGGTCCTGCAGAAGTATTTTCCAGGGTAGTGGTTTCTACAGAAGTGGGTCCTGCAGATGTGGTTTCCAAGGTAGTGGTTTCTACAAAAGTGGTGCCAAGGGTATTGGTTTCCACAGAAGTGGTTCCAAGGGGAGTAGTTTCTGCAAATGTGGGTCCTGCAGAAGTGGTTTCTAGTGTAGTAGTTTCTACAGAAGTCATTATAAAGGTACTAGTTTCTGTAGAAACTGTGCCCAGGGTAGTAGTTTCTACAGATGTGGTGCCAAGGGTAGTGGGTCCTGCAGATGTGGTTTTCAGGGTAGTGGTTTCTGCAAAAGTGGGTCCTGCAGATGTGGTTTTCAGGGTAGTGGTTTCTGCAGAAGTGGGTCCTGCAGATGTGCTTTTCAGGGTAGTGGTTTCTGCAGAAGTGGTTCCAAGTGCACTAGTTTTGGCAAATGTTATGTCCATGGAACTAGTTTCTACAGAAGTTGTTCCTAGTGTAGTACTTTCTACAGAAGAGGTGTCAAGGGTAGTAGTTTCTGCAGAAGTTGTGCCCAGGGCAGTAGTTTCTGCAAAAGTGGGTCCTGTAGAAGTGGGGCCCAGAGTGGTAGATTCTACAGAAGTGGTGCCAAATGTACTAGCTTCTGCAGAAGTTGTGCCCAGTGTAGTACTTTCTACAGAGGAGATTCCAAGGGTAGTAGTTTCCACAGATGTCATGCCAAGAGTACTAGTTTCTACAGAAGTGGTGCCCAGGGTACTAGGTTCTACAGAAGAGGTGCCAAAGGTACTAGTTTCTACAGAAGTTGTGCCCAGGGTAGTAGTTTCTGCAGAAGTGGTGTTAAGTGTACTAGTTTTGGCAGAAGTTATGTCCAGGGAACTAGTTTCTACAGATGTGGTGCCAAAGGTACTAGTTTCTGCAGAAGTTGTGCCTAGGGTAGTACTTTCTACAGAAGTGGTGCCAAGGGTAGTAGCTTCTATAGAAGAGGTTCCAATTGTACTAGTTTCTGCAGAAGTTGTGCCCGGGGTAGTAGTTTCTGCAGAAGTGGGTCCTGTAGATGTGGTTTTCAGGATAGTGGTTTCTGCAGAAGTGGGTCCTGCAGATGTGGTTTTCAGGGTAGTGGTTTCTGCAGAAGTGGGTCCTGCAGATGTGGTGTCCAGGGAACTAGTTTCTACAGATGTGCTGCCAAAGGTACTAGTTTCTGCAGAAGTGGTTCCTAGTTTAGTACTTTCTACAGAAGAGGTGTCAAGGGAAGTAGTTTCTGCAGAAGTGGGTCCTGTAGAAGTGGGGCCCAGAGTGGTAGATTCTACAGAAGTGGTGCCAAATGTACTAGCTTCTGCAGAATCTGTGCCCAGGATAGTACTTTCTACAGAAGAGATTCC
The DNA here is from genome assembly GCF_001515645.1 of Sinocyclocheilus grahami. Taxonomy (NCBI): domain Eukaryota; kingdom Metazoa; phylum Chordata; class Actinopteri; order Cypriniformes; family Cyprinidae; genus Sinocyclocheilus; species Sinocyclocheilus grahami. The sequence goes on along the minus strand of NW_015505778.1, from coordinate 970,731 downwards.
AAGGGTAGTAGTTTCCACAGATGTCATGCCAAGGGTACTAGTTTCTACAGAGGTAATGCCCAGGGTACTAGTTTCTACAGAAGAGATTCCAAGGGTAGTAGTTTCCACAGATGTCATGCCAAGGGTACTAGTTTCTACAGAGGTAATGCCCAGGGTACTAGTTTCTACAGAAGAGGTGCCAAGGGTAGTAGTTTCCACAGATGTTGTGCCAAGGGTACTATTTTCTACAGAAGTGGTGCCCAGGGTAGTAGTTTCTACAAAGAAAGTGCCAAGGGTACTAGTTTCTGCAGAAGTTGTGCCCAGGGTAGTAGTTACTACAGAAGTGGTGCCTACGGTACTAGTTTCTACAGAAGAGGTTCCAAGGGTAGTAGTTTCTGCAGAAGTGGTGCCAAGGGTACTAGTTTTGGCAGAGGTTATGTCCAGGGAACTAGTTTCTACAGATGTTGTGCCAAAGGTACTAGCTTCTGCAGAAGTGGTTCTCAGGGTAGTGCTTTCTACAGAAGTAGTTCCAAGTGTAGTAGTTTCTGCAGAATATGTGCCCAGGGTAGTAGGTTCTGTAGAAGTGGTTCCAAGTACACTAGTTTTGGCAGAGGTTATGTCCACAGAACTGGTTTCTACAGATGTGGTGCCAAAGGTACTAGCTTCTGCAGAAGTGGTTCCCAGGGTAGTACTTTCTACAGAAGAGGTGTCAAGGGTAGTAGTTTCTGCAGAAGTTGTGCCCGGGGTAGTAGTTTCTGTAGAAGTGGGTCCTGCAGAAGTGGTTTCCAGGGTAGTAGTTTCCACATACATCGTGCCAAGGGTACTAGTTTCTGCCAAAGTGGTTCCAAGGGTACTAGTTTCTGCAGAAGTGGTTCCAGGGGTACTAGTTTCTGCAGAAGTTATGCCCAGGGTAGTAGTTTCTGCATATGTGGTGCCAAGGTTACTAGTTTCTGCAGAAGTGGTGCCCAGAGTTGTAGATTCTAGAGAAGTACCAATGGTATTAGCTTTTGCAGAAGTGGGTGATGCAGAAGTGGTTTCCAGGGCAGTAGTTTCTACAGAATTGGTGCCAAATGTACTAGCTTCTGCAGAAGTTGTGCCCAGGGTAGTAGTTTCTACAGAAGAGATTCCAAGGGTAGTAGGTTCCACAGAAGTGGTGCCCAGGGTACTAGTTTCTACAGAAGAGGTGCCAAGGGTAGTAGTTTCTACAGAAGTGGTGCCCAGGGTACTAGTTTCTACAGAGGTAATGCCCAGGGTACTAGTTTCTACAGAGAAAGTGCCAAGGGTAGTAGTTTCTGCAGAAGTGGTTCCAAGGGTAGTAGTTACTACAGAAGTGGTGCCAAGGGTACTAGTTTCTGCAGAAGTAGTGCCCAGGGTAGTAGTTTCTACAGTAGAGGTTCCCATTGCACTAGTTTCTGCAGAAGTTGTGCCCAGGGTAGTAGTTTCTGCAGAAGTTGTTCCTAGTGTAGTACTTCCTACAGAAGAGGTGCCAAGGGTACCAGTTTTGGCAGAGGTTATGTCCAGGGAACTAGTTTCTGCAGAAGTGGTTCCTAGTGTAGTACTTTCTACAGAAGAGGTGTCAAGGGAAGTAGTTTCTGCAGAAGTTGTGCCCAGCGTAGTAGTTACCACAGAAGTGGTGCCTAGGGTACTAGTTTCTACAGAAGAGGTTCCAAGGGTAGTAATTTCTGCAGAAGTAGTGCCAAGGGTACTAGTTTTGGCAGAGGTTATGTCCAGGGAACTAGTTTCTGCAGAAGTGGTTCCTAGTGTAGTACTTTCTGCAGAAGAGGTGTCAAGGGTACTAGTTCCTGCAGAAGTTGTGCCCAGGGTAGTAGTTACTACAGAAGTGGTGCCTAGGGTACTAGTTTCTACAGAAGAGGTTCCAAGGGTAGTAATTTCTGCAGAAGTAGTGCCAAGGGTACTAGTTTTGGCAGAGGTTATGTCCAGGGAACTAGTTTCTGCAGAAGTGGTTCCTAGTGTAGTACTTTCTGCAGAAGAGGTGTCAAGGGAAGTAGTTTCTGCAGAAGTGGTTCCTAGTGTAGTACTTTCTGCAGAAGAGGTGTCAAGGGAAGTAGTTTCTGCAGAAGTGGGTCCTGTAGCAGTGGGTTCCAGAGTGGTAGATTCTACCGAAGTGGTGCCAAATGTACTAGCTTCTGCAGAAGTGGGTCCTGTAGCAGTAGGTCCCAGAGTAGTAGATTCTACCGAAGTGGTGCCAAATGTACTAGCTTCTGCAGAAGTGGGTCCTGTAGCAGTAGGTCCCAGAGTAGTAGATTCTACCGAAGTGGTGCCAAATGTACTAGCTTCTGCAGAAGTGGTTCCCAGGGTAGTGCTTTCTACAGAAGAAGTTCCAAGTGTAGTAGTTTCTGCAGAATATGTGCCCAGGGTAGTAGGTTCTGTAGAAGTGGTTCCAAGTACACTAGTTTTGGCAGAGGTTATGTCCACGGAACTGGTTTCTACAGATGTGGTGCCAAAGGTACTAGCTTCTGCAGAAGTGGTTCCCAGGGTAGTACTTTCTGCAGAAGTGGTGCCAAGGGTAGTAGTTTCTGCAGAAGTTGTGCCCAGGGTCGTAGTTTCTACAGAAGTGGTGCCAAGGGTACTAGTTTTGGCAGAGGTTATGTTCAGGGAACTAGTTTCTTCAGAAGTGGTTCCTACTGTAGTACTTTCTACAGAAGAGGTGTCAAGGGAAGTAGTTTCTGCAGAAGTGGGGCCCAGAGTTGTAGATTCTACAGAAGTGGTGCCAAATGTACTAGCTTCTGTAGAAGTGGTTCCCAGGGTAGTGCTTTCTACAGAAGAGGTTCCAAGGGTAGTAGTTTCTGCAGATGTTGTGCCCAGGGTAGTAGTTTCTGTAGAAGTGGTTCCAAGTGCACTAGTTTTGGCAGAGGTTATGTCCAGGGAACTAGTTTCTACAGATGTGGTGCCAAAGGTACTAGTTTCTGCAGAAGTTGTGCCCAGGGTAGTAGTTTCTACAGAAGTGGTGCCTATGGTACTAGTTTTGGCAGAGGTTATGTCCAGGGAACTAGTTCCTACAGATGTGGTGCCAAAGGTGCTAGTTTCTGCAGAAGAGGTGTCAAGGGTAGTAGTTTCTGCAGAAGTTGTGCCCGGGGTAGTAGTTTCTGCAGAAGTGGGTCCTGTAGCAGTGGGTCCCAGAGTGGTAGATTCTACAGAAGTGGTGCCAAATGTACTAGCTTCTGCAGAAGTTGTTCCCAGGGTAGTACTTTCTACAGAAGAGGTGTCAAGGGTAGTAGTTTCTGCAGAAGCTGTGCCCGGGGTAGTAGTTTCTGTAGAAGTGGGTCCTGCAGAAGTGGTTTCCAGGGTAGTAGTTTCCACATACATCGTGCCAAGGGTACTAGTTTCTGCCAAAGTGGTTTCCAGTGTAGTAGTTTCCACAGAAGCGGTGCCAAGTGTACTAGTTTCCGCGGAAGTTGTGCCCACGGTAGTACTTTCTACAGAAGAGGTGTCAAGGGTAGTAGTTTCTACAGATGTCGTGCCAAGGGTACTAGTTTCTACAGAGAAAGTGCCAAGGGTAGTAGTTTCTGCAGAAGTGGTTCCAAGGGTACTAGTTTTTACAGAAGCGGTGCCAAGGGCAGTAGTTTCTACAGAGGTAATGCCCAGGATACTAGTTTCTACAGAGGTAATGCCCAGGGTACTAGTTTCTACAGAGAAAGTGCCAAGGGTAGTAGTTTCTGCGGAAGTTGTGCCCACGGTAGTACTTTCTACAGAAGAGGTGTCAAGGGTAGTAGTTTCTACAGATGTCGTGCCAAGGGTACTAGTTTCTACAGAGAAAGTGCCAAGGGTAGTAGTTTCAGCAGAAGTGGTTCCAAGGGTACTAGTTTCTGCAGAAGTGGTGCCAAGGGTACTAGTTTCT
>NW_015505778.1:914812-966418 GCF_001515645.1 Sinocyclocheilus grahami | reverse complement strand
GGTGCCAAATGTACTAGCTTCTGCAGAAGTTGTTCCCAGGGTAGTACTTTCTACAGAAGAGGTGTCAAGGGTAGTAGTTTCTGCAGAACGGGGTAGTGGGGTAGTAGTTTCTGTAGAAGTGGGTCCTGCAGAAGGGGTTTCCAGGGTAGTAGTTTCCACATACATCGGTACTAGTTTACTAGTTTCTGCCAAAGTGGTTTCCAGTGTAGTAGTTTCCACAGAAGCGGTGCCAAGTGTACTAGTTTCCGCAGAAGTGGTTCCAAGGGTACTAGTTTCTGCAGAAGTGGTGCCAAGGGTACTAGTTTCTGCAGAAGTGGTGCCAAGGGTACTAGTTTCTGCAGAAGTGGTGCCAAGGGTACTAGTTTCTGCAGAAGTGGTGCCAAGGGTACTAGTTTCTGCAGAAGTGGTGCCAAGGGTACTAGTTTCTGCAGAAGTGGTGCCAAGGGTACTAGTTTCTGCAGAAGTGGGTCCTGTAGCAGTGGGTCCCAGAGTGGTAGATTCTACAGAAGTGGTGCCAAATGTACTAGCTTCTGCAGAAGTTGTTCCCAGGGTAGTACTTTCTACAGAAGAGGTGTCAAGGGTAGTAGTTTCTGCAGAAGCTGTGCCCGGGGTAGTAGTTTCTGTAGAAGTGGGTCCTGCAGAAGTGGTTTCCAGGGTAGTAGTTTCCACATACATCGTGCCAAGGGTACTAGTTTCTGCCAAAGTGGTTTCCAGTGTAGTAGTTTCCACAGAAGCGGTGCCAAGTGTACTAGTTTCCGCAGAAGTGGTTCCAAGGGTACTAGTTTCTGCAGAAGTGGTGCCAAGGGTACTAGTTTCTGCAGAAGTGGTGCCAAGGGTACTAGTTTCTACAGAGAAAGTGCCAAGGGTAGTAGTTTCTGCAGAAGTGGTTCCAAGGGTACTAGTTTTTACAGAAGCGGTGCCAAGGGCAGTAGTTTCTACAGAGGTAATGCCCAGGATACTAGTTTCTACAGAGGTAATGCCCAGGGTACTAGTTTCTACAGAGAAAGTGCCAAGGGTAGTAGTTTCTGCGGAAGTTGTGCCCACGGTAGTACTTTCTACAGAAGAGGTGTCAAGGGTAGTAGTTTCTACAGATGTCGTGCCAAGGGTACTAGTTTCTACAGAGAAAGTGCCAAGGGTAGTAGTTTCAGCAGAAGTGGTTCCAAGGGTACTAGTTTCTGCAGAAGTGGTGCCCAGGGTACTAGTTACTACAGAAGTGGTGCCAAGGGTAGTAGTTTCTACAGAAGTGGTGCCAAGGGTAGTAGTTTCTACAGAGGTGGTGCCAAGGGTAGTAGTTTCTACAGAAGTGGTGCCAAGGGTAGTAGTTTCTACAGAAGTGGTGCCAAGGGTAGTAGTTTCTACAGAAGTGGTGCCAAGGGTAGTACTTTCTACAGAAGTGGTGCCATGGGTAGTACTTTCTACAGAAGAGGTTCCCATTGTACTAGTTTCTGCGGAAGTTGTGCCCAGGGTAGTAGTTTCTGCAGAAGTGGTTCCAAGGGTACTAGTTTCTGCAGAAGTTGTGCCCAGGGTAGTAGTTACTACAGAAGTGGTGCCAAGGGTATTAGTTTCTGCAGAAGTGGTGCCAAGGGTTGTACTTTCTACAGAAGAGGTTCCCATTGTACTAGTTTCTGTGGAAGTTGTGCCCAGGGTAGTACTTTCTACAGAAGAGGTGTCAAGGGTAGTAGTTTCTACAGATGTCATGCCCAGGGTACTAGTTTCTACAGAGAAAGTGCCAAGGGTAGTAGTTTCTGCAGAAGTTGTGCCCAGGGTACTAGTTTTTACAGAAGAGGTGCCAAGGGCAGTAGTTTCTACAGATGTAATGCCCAGTGTACTAGTTTCTACAGAGAAAGTGCCAAGGGTAGTAGTTTCTGCAGAAGTTGTGCCCAGGGTACTAGTTTTTACAGAAGAGGTGCCAAGGGCAGTAGTTTCTACAGATGTAATGCCCAGTGTACTAGTTTCTACAGAGAAAGTGCCAAGGGTAGTAGTTTCTGCAGAAGTTGTGCCCAGGGTACTAGTTTTTACAGAAGAGGTGCCAAGGGCAGTAGTTTCTACAGATGTAATGCCCAGTGTACTAGTTTCTACAGAGAAAGTGCCAAGGGTAGTAGTTTCTGCAGAAGTTGTGCCCAGGGTACTAGTTTTTACAGAAGAGGTGCCAAGGGCAGTAGTTTCTACAGATGTAATGCCCAGTGTACTAGTTTCTACAGAGAAAGTGCCAAGGGTAGTAGTTTCTGCAGAAGTTGTGCCCAGGGTACTAGTTTTTACAGAAGAGGTGCCAAGGGCAGTAGTTTCTACAGATGTAATGCCCAGTGTACTAGTTTCTACAGAGAAAGTGCCAAGGGTAGTAGTTTCTGCAGAAGTTGTGCCCAGGGTACTAGTTTTTACAGAAGAGGTGCCAAGGGCAGTAGTTTCTACAGATGTAATGCCCAGTGTACTAGTTTCTACAGAGAAAGTGCCAAGGGTAGTAGTTTCTGCAGCAGTTGTGCCCAGGGTACTAGTTTTTACAGAAGCGGTGCCAAGGGCACTAGTTTCTACAGAGGTAATGCCCAGGGTACTAGTTTCTACAGAGGTAATGCCCAGGGTACTAGTTTCTACAGAGAAAGTGCCAAGGGTACTAGTTTCTGCAGAGAAGGTGCCAAGGGTACTAAAGGGTACTAGTTTCTGCAGAAGTGGTGCCAAGGGTACTAGTTTCTGCAGAAGTGGTGCCAAGGGTAGTAGTTTCTGCAGAAGTGGTGCCAAGGGTAGTACTTTCTGCAGAAGTGGTGCCAAGGGTAGTACTTTCTACAGAAGTGGTGCCAAGGGTAGTACTTTCTACAGAAGAGGTTCCCGTTGTACTAGTTTCTGCGGAAGTTGTGCCCAGGGTAGTAGTTTCTACAGAGGTAATGCCCGGGGTACTAGTTTCTACAGAGGTAATGCCCAGGGTACTAGTTTTTACAGAGAAAGTGCCAAGAGTAGTAGTTTCTACAGAGAAAGTGCCAAGGGTACTTGTTTTGGCAGAGGTTATGTCCAGGGAACTAGTTTCTGCAGAAGTGGTTCCCAGGGTAGCAGTTTTTACAGAAGTGGTGCCAAGGATAGTGGTTTCTTCAGAAGTGATGCCCAAAGTGGTAGATTCAACAGAAGATGATGTGCCAAGGGTACTAGATTCTGCAGAAGTGGTGCCAAGGGTAGTAGTTTCCACAGATGTCATGCCAAGGGTACTAGTTGCTACAGAAGTTGTGCCCAGGGTACTAGTTTTGGCAGAGGTTATGTCCAGGGTAGTAGTTTCTACAGAAGTGGTGCCAAGGGTAGTACTTTCTACAGAAGAGGTTTCCATTGTACTAGTTTCTGCAGAAGTTGTGCCCAGGGTAGTAGTTTCTACAGAGAAAGTGCCAAGGGTAGTAGTTTCTGCAGAAGTTGTGCCCAGGGTACTAGTTTTTACAGAAGATGTGCCAAGGGCAGTAGTTTCTACAGATGTCGTGCCAAGGGTACTAGTTTCAACAGAAGTGGTGCCCAGGGTACTAGTTTTGGCAGAGGTTATTTCCAGGGTAGTAGTTTCTACAGAAGTGGTGCCAAGGGTAGTACTTTCTACAGAAGAGGTTCCCATTGTACTAGTTTCTGCAGAAGTTGTGCCAAGGGTAGTACTTTCTACAGAAGAGGTTCCCATTGTACTAGTTTCTGCAGACGTTGTGCCCAGGGTAGTAGTTTCTACAGAGAAAGTGCCAAGGGTAGTAGTTTCTGCAGAAGTTGTGCCCAGGGTACTAGTTTTTACAGAAGATGTGCCAAGGGCAGTAGTTTCTACAGAGGTAATGCCCAGGGTACTGGTTTCTACAGAGAAAGTGCCAAGGGTAGTCATTTCTGCAGAAGTGGTTCCTAGTGTAGTACTTTTGACAGAAGAGGTGTCAAGGGAAGTAGTTTCTGAGGAAGTGGGTCTTGCAGATGTGGTTTCCAGGGTAGCAGTTTTTACAGAAGTGGTGCCAAGGATAGTAGTTTCTTCAGAAGTGATGCCCAAAGTGGTAGATTTAACAGAAGAGGTGCCAAGGGTACTAGATTCTGCAGAAGTGGTTCCCAGTGTAGTAATTTCTACAGAAGTGGTGCCAAGGGTAGTAGCTTTTGCAGAAGTTGTTCCCAGGGTAGTAATTTCTACAGAAGTGGTGCCAAGGGTAGTAGTTTCTGCAGAAGTTGTGCCCAGGGTAGTAGTTTCTGCAGAAGTTGTGCCCAGGTTTGTTATTTCCAGAGATGTGGTGCCCAGGGTAGTCGTTTCTGCAGAAGTGGTTCCTGCAGAAGTGGGTACCAGGGTAGTAGCTTCTATAGATGTGGTGCCAAGAGTAATAATTTGGGAAGTGGTAGTTTGAGCCATTGTAGTTTCAAAAGCAGATGTTAAGCCATGCGTCGTTATAGCTGAGGTTGTTTTAGCAGTTGTTATTTCAAATGTGGTTGTTTCCAATTCTAGACCTGTTGAACTAACAGAAGTTGTCATTTCAACAGAAATGGAGCCCAGGGTAGTAGGTTCTGGAAAAGTTGTGCCCATGGAAGAACTTTCCACTGAAGTGGTGCCAAGAGTAGCAGTTTCTGCAGAAGTGGTATCCAAAGTAATAATTTCTTCAGAAGTGGTTCCCAGGGTAGTAATTTCAACAGAAGTGGTGCCAAGACTAGTAGTTTGTGCTGAAGCGTTAGTTGTTCCAGCAGTTGTCATTCCTGGTCTGGATGTTTCCAAAACTATTCCTGTTGAACTAACGGAGGGTGTTGTTTCCGCAGAACTCAAAGTCAATGGTATATCAAAGTAAATTATTGTGCTATTCAATGTAGTATGTTCTGTAGGTGTGGGAGTGCTTGATGAAAGTGTTCTTTGGGTTGTTTCAGGAGTTTCTTCAAATTCCTCACAAGGAAGAGTGGGTATGGCATCAAAGTCTGAAAGATCAAAATCTGTCCCAAACTCTACATGAGCAGGAGTTGTAGTTTTGGTGATTCTGCCTGGTTGTGTAGACACACTGGAGGCTTCTACTTTTATGGTTGTACCAAGTGTTATATCAGCTGGCCTGAAGGGAACTGTGTTTGTCCTTGTTGTGGGGTCTGGATATGAAGGTGTGCTGAATGGAAATATCCTTGGGGTCGTTTTATGGGTTTCTTCAAATTCCCCACAAGGAAGAGTGGGCAAGACATCAAAGTCTGAAAGGTCAAAGTCTGTCCCAAACGCTACATCAGCAGGAGTTGTAGTTTTGGTGATTCTGCCTGGTTGTGTAGACACACTGGAGGCTTCTACTTTTATGGTTGTATCAAGTGTTATATCAGCTGGCCTGAAGGGAACTGTGTTTGTCCTTGTTGTGGGGTCTGGATATGAAGGTGTGCTGAATGGAAATATCCTTGGGGTCGTTTTATGGGTGTCTTCAAATTCCCCAGAAGGAAGAGTGGGCAAGGCATCAAAGTCTGAAAGGTCAAAGTCTGTCCCAAACGCTACATCAGCAGGAGTTGTAGTTTTGGTGATTCTGCCTGGTTGTGTAGACACACTGGAGGCTTCTACTTTTATGGTTGTATCAAGTGTTATATCAGCTGGCCTGAAGGGAACTGTGTTTGTCCTTGTTGTGGGGTCTGGATATGAAGGAGAATTAGATGGAAGTATCCTTGGGGTCGTTTTATGGGTTTCTTCAAATTCCCCACAAGGAAGAGTGGGTATGACATCAAAGTCTGAAAGGTCAAAATCTGTCCCAAACTCTATATCAGCAGCAGCAGAAGTTCTAGTTTTGGTGATTCTTCCTGGTTGTGCAGATACACTGGAGGCTTCTGCTTTTTCGGTTGTACCAAGTGTTATATCAGCTGGCCTGAATGTAACCGTGTTTGTCCATGTAGCGGGGTCTGGATGTGTAGGTGTGCTGGATGGAAGCATCCTTTGGGTCATCATAGGGTTTTCTTCAAACTCCCCACATGGAACAGTGGGTTTGACATCAAAATCAGAAAGACCAAAATCTATCCAAAACTCTCCATCAGCATGAACAACAGTAGGTGCAGTTTTGGTGATTCTGCTTGGCTGCGTAGCAGCACTTAAGGTTTCTACTTTCTGGGTTCGATCAAGAGTTATCTCAGCTGTCCTAAAAGGTTGCATATTTGTCCATGTAGTGGGATCTGGATATTTAGGTGTGCTGGATGGAAGTATCCTTTGGGTCATTCTAGGGGTTTCTTCAAACTCCCCACAAGGAACAGTGGGTTTGACGTCAAAATCTGAAAGCCCAAAATCCAACCCAAGCTCTACATTAACATCAATAGTAGCAGTTGCAGCTTTGGTGATCCTGATTGGCTGCCTGTCTGTGCTTGGTGACGCTTCTAGACCATCATCTACTGTGGAATCAGGTGGAACGTCAAATAGTCCAGTAGTGACAATACTAGGAACACCGGACTCTGGAGGAGAGATTCCAGTGCGGATGACAGTGTGTAAGGGGGCAGTGATTGTTGCCCACTCTGGTTTAAAGGGAACTGTCGGTATTGGATCATATTCCCAAATAAAATCAAATGGGTCTTGTCTTCGTTTTCTAATGGCATTTTTAAATGTCTGTTGAACACAGGACCCTGTGATTGTCCTCGTTTTACCAGTCACATCAAGATAATCCACCTGGAGCATTCCATCCTTTAGAGAGGTGTCAAAATCATTAGATTACACAAAGTAGACAACAAAAGCTTGAAGAATTGCAAAACTTGATTTTACAGGGGCATACCTTGATTGCTGAGTGTTTCAATTTGACAAACACAGTATGGTGACTTTTCCAAAGGACTGGACGAGGCAACTGCATGGACATATCTTGAGAAAACAGAAGTAGATAGGAAGCACCTTTTTACTGGTTGTAAATATTTTTCAAAACAATTACCAAGCCTACATTTGTTATTTGCATTATGCAAGTTACTTCCATTCATTAACAAATGTTATGCATACATATTGACTAAATTCAATATTCTAAATTAATGAATATAGAATCAAACTGCGATAGTCAAATTATTGGAATAACACAATAAGTACTGACCCAAAACTTTAACATTTATAATCTTCTTGGCTGGTAATTTTACAATCACATATGGCTTTCCACAGATAACTTCGGGTGATTCTCTTGTAGAAGGTGCATCATGTGGCAAGGCAGCAGTGTGACAGGTCGCAGTGCCGGATAAATTCCTCATTAGAAGGCGATCAAAGTAAAGTACCCTTACAGAGTAGTACATCCTTCTGCCTAGAGTCTGAGAGATTAAACAGACAGTTTCACTTTTGTTCTGGTGGCAGGGAATACACCAAATTGTCAAAAGCAGGTGCATTGAGAAACTGAATATTCACTGTGTGCTTTTTGTGTGGACAAATACACGTAGGCCTACATGCACCCAGAGACCACAGTAGGCATGGGCCGGTATGAGATTTTGACCGTATAATAACAACCTTAAGCAAAAATATTGCTTAAGCAACGGTATTGTTGTTACAGCTCTAAAATGTGTTTTTAAATGTCTGGTTTAAAAAAATAAATAAAATAAAAAGCTTTCCACTGAACAATGCATTTTATTTTTGAGCAACAGAATATTTGGAACAGCAGTATTTGTTTATTTTTTTTCTTTGATTTGTTTTTGAAATGTTTGCTGAATTGTGGGCTGTCTTGCAGCTTTTGATGTGGGGGGAGAGAAAAAATAAATAAATAAATAAAAGGCATTTCTGGAACCCCAGATACAGCGTTTCCTTGGCTACCGCTGTAAACAAAGCACCACTGTCATAAAACACTGCTTTAATGTGAATTATACAGAGACCAGATGAAAAGAAAACACCATCTAAACTTTTCTGAAGACCATCAGTTCCCCTCAGAAACATTCATATAAATCCCCAAATCATTATTTAGGATTTTCTTCCAATAGTTTGTGCATCATGAACAGTGATCTTGCTGCTACAGTATTTTTCTCTTTGCGTCGGTCTTCAGCATCTCTGGCCCGTGTTAGCGGGCGTTTACAGACTTCATATTTTCACAAATGACATTTTGGAAAATGATTGCATTGCAATGCATTTTGTGCAAGTCCAGAACAGAGACAAGCTGCAATAAGACTTTGAGGATACATGAAAAACAGAGCATACCGCAGGAACGGTATAACGGAAAATATTAGTGGTTTTGAAACCGTGACATTTAAAAAAAAAAAAAAAAATTAATAAAAAAGAAACAAATTCGCCGTATACCTTGAAACCAACAAACTGGTAATCGGCCCATGCCTAGACCACAGTGTCATTAACAGCATCATTTAAATGTGTGAAGAGTATTACCTGTGCACAACATTTAATAAGTCTTTAACTGTGCATTTGAAATGACAATACATGCAAACCCCATAATGTTGACTAACATCTTTGCATAGGAAATTATGCCCATCAATTGCATGTGAAAGTGTTTAACTCCTGATGGCAACAGGTCGAATTCATAATTCATTTTACATACGTTTGCGATTGGGTCTGATTCTGAACCAATTTACTAGTTCAAGAGCTGCAACAACTAAATCAATACAATCAACTATTAATAAAAAAAACATTAAAAAAAAAATAAAAAACATCTGACTAGTTAGCACACTATACACAGAAAACTTCTGGCATATTCACGTCCAGACACAAAGCGTACAACTTTCACTACACATTCTCTTCAGATTTGTATTAATTTCAACACAATAACTGATATTCACATATCTAACGAAGCAGGTAGAAGAGTGTAAAAGTTAACCCCCTAGTTGCACCCCATGGCTGCGTTCCACTTCACTTTTAGACAGGCACTAGCAAACTTCCCTAGGCACTTCTCCTCGGGGGAATCCCCACTGCCATTTTGAAGTGTGTACCACTTTGTGAAGTGGATGAGAGAAGTTTATATGTACAGACATATCTGCTTCATATGTACACTTCAGGCCGCTCTATATACCACAATGCAACACGATTGCGACATCACCGCAGATTGCATTACATTTTTTCCCACCACCAAACAACTATGATTTAGATGTTTTGTAAACTTAAAACAGCTCAAACATACCTATATACACTGAATTCTGCATGAAACTAATTCATTAGGAAAATTAAGTAACAAGTTAACTACATAGTGCAGTGGTTCCATTTTCAAGACCACCCCCCACACCCCCTTTTAAAGTCTCTTATGCTCACCAAGGCTACATTTATTTAAAATAGAATAAACACTAATATTGTGAAATAGTCAACTTAAAATATTTATTTGAATGTTTTAACATATAGGCTACTGTATTCCTGTGATCAAAGCTGAATTTTCAGCATTACGCCAGTCTTCAGTGTCACATGAGTCTTCAGAAATCATTATATGCTGATTTGCTGTCAGTAACCATTTCTGATTATTTTAATGCTGAAAAGAGTTGTGCTGCTTCATATTTGAGGAAACTATTTTTTCACAATGTATGAACATTTGAAATTGTCCTTTGTGTCAAAGTGCTGGAGTTCGTCAGAAACCGAACAGGGCATCAGTTTACAGTCATGGATTTGTCATGTCGCGTCGCACCACATCCACAGCAGAGAACATCACTGGGTTCTATTTGCTTTTGTCACGTCAAGCTGGTTTGGTATTTGTGAATCTTAAGTATATACATAATCTGCTTTACGTTTACCTGGATCTGGAAGTCCTTTCATAAACTTGTAACTTACATGCTTCGAGCAGAGCCATGCATCGTTCATTTATATTTCAACATATTTCCTCATCTAGTGGTCTTGTTGATACAACCACAACTGATAACGGACTGCTCAAGCGGGTACTGAGAGTCATGTTGAGGTAATTCAAATGTCAAATTAATATTTTGCGTTCAATTATTTACTTATCAGGCAAGTGGCCGTATGATAAGTAGGAAAATTACACTGTAGTCTATCACCCTGCAGAGGATTCTTTTGCCAAATAATCTACTGACTGTACACTATCCCTCAGCCTTGCCATGCCCCCCCTTGTCATAGCTCAGCACCCTCCAGTTTGGGATCCACTGACATAGTGGATTAAGGAGTTTCAGATTAGAAAACCCCACACATCATTATACCATGCTAAAAATGTAAATTTTTTAAGAAAAGCAAAATCATGTCTTTGTGCATGTATTTTTAAATGCAAACGGGCTGCTGCTCCCCACCCATTTTCCAGAAGTGGGTTGTGCCTTTACAGCTTGCGCATTGGATACTCCGCTAAAACAAAACATCTGTTTGGTTTTGATTATATGGTTAGGGTTGGGTTTAGTTTAAATGATCAATTCCAATTGATAACCGCTGCTCAAATCAGATTCTTATCGATTCCCAGTTTTGATTCCAATGTGGTTTAAAAAAAAAAAAAAAAAAAAAAAAAAAAGTTTACTTTTTGCAAAACATTTAATTGCAGCTGAATACTATGCACAAAAATCAGCAGGCTACATGAAAAAATGGACTAGTTTAAGAGCCAAATTTAGGTTTTTTTTAATGGAGTTCGTGGTTCTCTCGATTCTGAAGAAAACAAAACTAGTAAAATAAATCTCATGTAACTTATGAAAGATTCAATGACTCACTCAAGATTTACTTGTCATTACTGGATGAATCAGTGTTTTTGAATCAATCTCCTGAATGAATGATACAAAGACAAATAAAAAATTTTAACAGTCCCTTTTCGCCACCTACTGGCATAATGTAATCGATAAATCTTTATTTGAAGCATCAAATTAATTTCAAAGGGAGATTTACTTTATTTTGATCGCTACCATACACTGTTTATATCCAAACTACAAACCTTTATCCCCACACTTGTGCTTATTTTAATATGTTTATGACACAGAAGTAATGATACTGTGTGGATGAAATGACTTTGTGAAGCTGTAACACTTTATAATAACTTTCATTAATAAATCATTGACAAACATTATAACGCTTAATGGCTCATTAGTTAATATATACACACAGTTAGAAACGAGAGAGTGTGCTTGTTAATGTTTGTTAAACTTATTAGACGAGTTAAAATGCTTACAAATGTCATTAAACTTTCAATTCCATATGATCAAGCACTTATTGGAAATCTACAAATGATTTTAACAGATGCTATAAAATGAATAAAAGCTTTTGTTAATGCAAAACACTTTTGCTGCTATTGAGGTGATACGGGTAAGGTTAGGGACATGTTTGGTGGTATGGGTAGGTTAAAGGGTCAACAGTGTACAGGGGTCAATTTGATTATTATAAGGGAACGGTTCAATCGGTTTATATTATTTCGATAAATGAACAGGTTAAGTATATTTGTTTTCCCCTGTTTATTTAGGATTAAAGTAATATCCTGTTTATTGATATACTGAAGAGTAGTATACTAATGTGAGTGTTGAGGCAAACATTTTTTGCACCAAAATTACAATACCTGCTAGGTCTTTAGCAAGCATTTAGCTAAACTTAGCCAGCCACTCTTAACGCAAACCTTGTTACATTAGCTAAAATCCAAAGCCCATAAAGATACTAAATGATTAGTAATGATTTATAAACTTTACAAATGATGAATAGTTTCCACTTTAGATTGGCTACTGGAAAAACATGAACAGATAATAAATAGATTTAAGTTGTGTAAATAGAGGTCTACACAACAGTGACGGCGCTACACCGGGGCTAGGGGGGGCTATAGCCCCGTCAGAATTTTTAATAGCCCCGGTTTAGCCCCATTTCTTTATGAAGTAACTCTGATGTCATCAATATCATTTTTCTTAGCACCCCCACATATTGGTCTAGCCCCCCCTTAGCACCGGTAGAGAAAATTCTGGCGCCATGCCTGCTACACAACAAACAAAGACCAACAAATTTGAGAAAAACTGAAAATTTACTGACATCTGTACGCATTTCAATTTACTTTAAATAATCATGTGTTAATTACATAATATTTCGTAAGTTCATTAGTAAACATTAACAAGAACTCTCATTTCTAGCTATGTGAATATATATATTAACTAATGATCTGTTAAGCATTATTTAATGTTTGTTAATGATTTAGAATACATGTATGAAACCGCTTCACAGGTAACACTTTATAATATATGAAGTATATATAGGCCTACATGCCTCAGTTGCTCTCTTCAGATCAGCAGCAGCGCGAACACAGATTTGAATGTTCAAATTCACAAATTGACGAACAAAGGTTTAACAGCTGAATCGTTGTCAGATCACGTTGGTGTTTGAATCGCGTTTGCGATAACGATCTGTTAAAGTGCTTTGTCATGTTGGTGGTGGCACCTCTCTGGCGACATGTTAGCTTATCACAAATGTGACCCTGGACCACAAAACCAGTCATAAGGGTCAATTTTGCGAAATTGAGATTTATACATCAGCTGAAAGCGAAATAAATAAGCTCCCCATTGATGTACGATTTGTTATGATAGGACAATATTTGGAATATCTTTTGAAATATTTGAAAATCTGGAATCTGAGGGTGCAAAAAAAATCTAAATTAGACAATCGCCTATAAAGTTGTCCAAATGAAGTTCTTGGCAATGCAGATTACTAATCAAATTAAGTTTTGATATTTACAGTAGGAAATTTACTAAATATCTTTACTTAAAGGGGTTATATGATGTGATTTAAATTTTTTCCTTTCTCTTTGGAGTGTTACAAGCTCTTGGTGCATAAAGATCTGTAAAGTTGCAAAGACTAAAGTCTCAAATCCAAAGAGATATTCTTTATAAAAGTTAAGATTCAGCCACGCGTACCTAAAACGGCTCGTTCTAACACCCCCCCACACATCTACATCACGATGTGGGAAGATTTGCATAACGCCGCCCAAATGTTGACGCAAAGGCGTAACTTTTATTCTTGCTGTAGTATTGTTGTTGCCGCCGCCATGTCTTGAAGGCGCTGTGCGTTTCATTGTAAAAGCGAAACTACTTTGTTTGGCCTTCAAAAAGAGAACGCTATCTGCTTCGTCATGCCTGGAGCTGATCCGTGCTGGTTGCTGGGAAAATACAACAACTTTGCGCTGAGGATCACCGGATCGGCTTTCACAGTGGAAGCGGAGTCCAGCCCGGGGTCGTCACATGTGGTTGCCGCAAGCCCTCCGGACGCTCCTTTGTCAAATCCGCCAGCCGCGCTGTTCTCAAGCCCACCGTCTCTGCTCTCTCTAGGCCGCTGCCTCTCACTCTAGGCCACCGTGTGTGACGCTGTGTTTCGTTGTGAAAGCGAAACTACTTTGTTTGGCCTTCAAAAAGAGAACGCTATCTGCTTCGTCATGCCTGGAGCTGATCCGTGCTGGTTGCTGGGAAAATACAACAACTTTGCGCTGAGGATCACCGGATCGGCTTTCACAGTGGAAGCGGAGTCCAGCCCGGGGTCGTCACATGTGGTTGCCGCAAGCCCTCCGGACGCTCCTTTGTCAAATCCGCCAGCCGCGCTGTTCTCAAGCCCACCGTCTCTGCTCACTCTAGGCCGCTGCCACTCACTCTAGGCCACCGTGTGTGACGCTGTGTTTCGTTGTGAAAGCGAAACTACTTTGTTTGGCCTTCCAAAAATGGACATGACTAGAAATCAGTGGTTAAAAACGTTTTTTATATTTAAAGCAAGTTTTTTGGGCAGTGTAGAGTAGGGCTTGTTGTTTGTCATTTCTCCGATCACAAATGCAGACATGGTTTCACATTTACGCGGTGCAACGCAACGCGTAAAAAGACAGTATAAGTCATCATAATCCATAATTATGTCCCCATTGGATGCAACAAATGCCTCGTTTATAATGGGTTTTCATGTTTGAATCATCGCTCCGGCCGGACAGGGCATCATAACAGTATGGTAGGGGCGTAACATTTCCGTCACACGCTTGAGGTATTCGGACAATCATAACGCACTGGATAGCTGGCCAATCACAGCACACCTTGCTTTTCAGACCGATGAGCTTTGTAAAAAATCGACGTGTTTCAGAAAGGCAGAGGCATAGAGGAGAAACAATAATGTACAGTATGTGGAAAAGAATGTTTTTCGAACCTTAAACCGCATAAACATTTCATTACACCAAATACACAAAATAATGTTCTTTTTAGCAACATCATATGACCCCTTTAATGTCCTAATAATTTTTGGCATAAAAGAAAAATCTATAATTTTGACCCATACAATGGCTATTGCTACAAATATACCTCAGCGACTTAAGACTGGTTTTGTGGTCCAGGGTCACAAATATACTTAGCTTTTACGGTTTCTGATCACAAGTATAGCCAAACATTGGAGCGTTTAGATTAGCAAGGAAGGTCCTGGCAGATTGCCAGGTCGGGTCTTCACAGATGGAAAAAAGGAAAAAAAATAAAATAAAAAAATAAACTAATTAAGATGTGCACACAGGAATCGATAGGCGGAATCGAATTTTAATTTTACAACAAAGTATCCAGTTACTGACCTTAAGTATCCGATTCTGGAATTGGAATCAATTTTCGATTCCCAACCCTAATCGTGGTTTGTGTTCACGTGACATTGCAGTTCTTCAACATCATGAAAGTTTATTACCTGGAAGCGTTTTAAACCCATATCAGTTTAAACTAGTGATTTATGGTTTTCTGAGCCCACGCATCTGAAGCATATGCACAGAAATTTGTTACGTCGCATCAAGTTCTAAACCAAGTTGTCTTTCGTGTCTTATTGCACTTAACACACAAAGTTCACAAACATAGTTGGTAATACCTGTGAACGTAAAAAGCTGGCAAAGAAAACATGTTAGATCTGTGTGACAGCAGCGTAACGTAGGCTATTGCGGTCTATGCTGTTTATTTGAAAATTAAAAAAAATAAATAAATGAAAACCCAAATTCACTTACTGCTCTTGACTGAATAAATTTAGCAGCTTTACAATAATTTGTTTCTTGAATGCTGATTTTAAAATGTCTAGCGAGGAGGTAAATGTGGTGGACTGTGTTCAGCTCACTCAGGGGAGAAGCTAAGCTAATAAGGCAGAGCTTGTTATCAGTCATGGGTGGGCCTGTTCCAATGAGACGTCACATTGGAGTACATTCCTGAATGGCTCATTTTGACACCATTTATGGGGAAAATAGACATTGTATGGATTTTTACCACAATAGCATGGTCGCGTACACGCACTGCAGACACAATTATGCTCAAAAACAATATATGTCAATTTTGCATAATATATCCCATTTAAGGTAAGGTACAGAGAGGTTAAACTAGTGTCACAAGATATACCAGCACTAGAAAAGTATCGCAATACCCCACGGTTGAAAACAATTCCTCATTTTAGTAGTACCCCAAAAAAATAGTACAGCAGGTGTAGCCCATTTAGCAGTAGCATTCAAGAAATTGAATGAACAAATACAAATACACACACACACAAGTTTTATTTTTGGGTGAACTATCCCTTTAAATGACAAGCGGCAGCATGTTTAGTACTATTAGTCTGCTGTCCCTTTAAGACCTGCATGCATCTAATATACAGGAACGCATCTATTTTTCTCACATTTTACTTTTACTTTAGACATAACAAACTGTGTTTATATGTAAACATTGTGTGCTTTTAACAGTATTCGCGCAATGAGACAAAAGATAACTTAATCCAGTAATGAGGCGTTTGACAGGCTTGGCTTCTTTCACACTGCGAGTCTTAGTGCTCAATTTTTGCTCAGATCTGATTTTTGTGTATAGCTGTTCACATGGTTATAAATGTAGCCAATATATGATTTGCAGTGTGAACAGATCATGGTTCTGAACTGACACACATGCACAAAGGGTTGCCAGGTTTTTACAACAAAATCTGCTCAATTGCTTCCCAAAACTAGTCAAGAACTAGTCCAATCGCATTCCGGGGGTAGCGTTAGTGGGGTCGCTTTAACCCACGGAAATGAAAAACAACCCACAGCAACAATGAAAAGGTAGCCCAATTCCATGGGAAAACTGAACTTGGCAACACTTGTGCAGCCCGCTGTCATATAGAAACACGTAAACACGGAGGACATAAAAGCGAATATGCATTTATTTATAGTGTGATCTGCACTCTGCAGCAGAAACCAACAAAATTATGCACAGGCAATATGAAAAATAAAGACAAGGATGTGACAAGAGAACAGTTTAGAAAGTTTTATGATACGAGCCCTCATGTTTTGCTTGTATATAGAATCACTGTAATACTTACGAGTTCTCACACGTCTCTATGTTTCCACTGACTACCTTTCACAACTGTCTTGATAACTTTGGGTATGTAAAATCTTTGAAGTGACTCCCATGAGCTTTTGAAGAATCATGACAAAAGTTGATCTAGAGTGACGTAAATTGAATTCCGATATGACCGTTCAGACTGCGGTCATACTGCAAAACATCTGACCTGTATCGGATTTAGTACAACATATGGAAGTGGCACAAATCGGAATCGAAAAGATCAGATTCCATGTGGTTTGTGCCATTCACGCGGTCATAAGAAACACAGATCTGAGTCACATGTGAGCAAAAAATAAATAAAAATTTGGATTTGGGCCACATTTGCCTGCAGTGTGAACATAGCCTTAGAGAGCACGTGCTTCAGGTGAACGCATTCAGAAAAAGCACATGTCAGAACAGCAAGCGAGTGAAATGATTAACTGGCAAGGCTTTAAAGCACATGCAAATAATGTACTTTTGTGATTGCGAATAAGTGCAATGTCCTGTGAGTGTAACTCTACCACGGAGTTAACATTTCATGTGAACCGGTCACGTTGTACAGTATATTGAGATGGAGGCGGCAAAACTGCAACTGATAGAATGTGCGCTGTAGCATGATACTACAATATTTCTTCAAATGCAGATTGAGGAGACATTTTAATCGTCCACGAACAAAAATCGTGATATCGCACACCCCTAAATTTGACTACTATTCCTTTTTTATTCACTCATATGTGTGTGCTGTCTGCTTGTCACAGAATAGCATGTGCAATTAAATGAAACGAGCGTGAAACTATCGTGTGCTATATCAAGCATTTTTTCTATCGTTATCGATGGTGTTCTCGCGATAATTTTTTTTTACGTTTTATTGACCAGGCCTACAACAAAAGATAATGAGAAAATCACTAAATCACTTTAGTAGCTAAAGTAAATAATCAGTGTATATTTAATACATGCAGTGAAGACTATGCAGTGTTTTTTTTATTACTTTATTCAATTTCTGCATTAGTTCTTACTTCAATTCGACCTGTACTAAAAAAAACTGAAGCATTGAGTACTTCATTTGTATCTTTATTTTATTGTGTGTATGCATGCATGCATATCTCATTATAAAATTAAAATTACTCCTATTGTGAAATAATGACCTATTTTGGTCATCTCTCACCCCAGTTCATGATTTCAAAAAGGCTTAAAGTAAAACAAGTGTGATTTGTTTGACTTTTTTCAATATTGGCATTTTTGATGAGGCAATTTAGGGCAGTAATAACTTTAATTTGGCTTTATTCTTTTAGCAAATTTGTTGCAAAGACCTACAATACCTGTAGGCTTGGATGGACCATAGACTGATTTTTGCTCATCTGATTTTTGCAAAAAAAAGAATAATAAGTTCTATGTTGGGTCATTCTATTCAGTTACATTTCCTGTCGTTTTAGGTCTTTGTTGTGGTCTCGAATCAGTATTGGCATCGTGATGTTTTAGTCAGGTATTGTATCAAAGCCCTAATTTTGGTATCATGAGAACAGGTGAGAACTTCTAAACCCTTTAGAAGTTTTTGCATAAACGGAACAGGATAGATCTATATAATTCAATTAAAAAGTCCAGAAATAAGCATAGCAAAAGGAAGAAAAAAAAAAAAGTCTGTCAAGGTGGCAAATTAATATTTGTAGCATGACATTTAAGGTACTGCTAAGAGAATATCTTACCTGTTTTAGAGCATAGCAGTCTTTGAAATCGATCCTCAGCAGCATTGACGGCCCATTATTCCTTTTGATACACTGACACTGCTTTTGTGAGAGTGAATCAGTCCAGTTGGTCTCTGCAAAAATAATTTGAAAATTTCATTTAAAGATTAAAAAAAAAATAATAATAATAATAATACAAAAAAACTGGAAGGTGTTGATAAATAGAATGCCACACTTGATATCTATATACTACATCACACCCATTCATTTTTCCTATATGGGATAAAAAAAAAAAAAAAGCCTTATTTGAAGCATTATAAGACAAACCAAACCAACCAGCTACGAGGTGAACCAAAACATTACGAACCTTTTTGAAGCAAGAAGTTACTCAAACCAGACAAAACGGCAAAAGGGACAAGACTGTATACTTAACGAATTTAATGAGCAAGAACTAAACATTTTGAAATTGTGACAATGAAATTCAAATTGATGGTGAAATATGAAACTGTTGAAGTTGTTCATTATATCCATAGAAACAATATATAAAAGTTTAAGAGCTCTTTTGTCAACATTTGCTCACCACAAATCTGATTGGAGAAATTCTGTACAGCTTTTTCTTTTCTGTACAACAGTTCACAAATTCTGCTGTTAAACTATTTAGAAATAAGTTGAAATAATGCTAACAAATGGCTTAATCAAGCACACATACATTTGATTAACAATCCCGGAGCTCACAACAGGTTTATAAGTTACCATCAAAACTCAATTTGCCTGAAGAAATGGATGGAGGTTTTACTTTTGGAACCTCACTGTTGCACTTCTATACTTCATTTAGCATCTAGCTGGACTGCAATAACGAGCATTAACTTTTGACAGGAATGAAAATAAGGCTGTGAGGGTACAACAGATTATTCAGCTGACAAAACATCTTTCGAAAAGACAGGGTCAGGGCTTAAATACAAAAAACCAAAAAAAACTCAATCCATTCACTCAGAGCAGAATTAATATTTCAACATTTTGGTTCATGCATTCCTTCTGTATTATCACGTTGTACAGTATATTGAGATGGAGGCGGCAAAACTGCAACTGATAGAATGTGCGCTGTAGCATGATACTACAATATTTCTTCAAATGCAGATTGAGGAGACATTTTAATCGTCCACGAACAAAAATCGTGATATCGCACACCCCTAAATTTGACTACTATTCCTTTTTTATTCACTCATATGTGTGTGCTGTCTGCTTGTCACAGAATAGCATGTGCAATTAAATGAAACGAGCGTGAAACTATCGTGTGCTATATCAAGCATTTTTTCTATCGTTATCGATGGTGTTCTCGCGATAATTTTTTTTTACGTTTTATTGACCAGGCCTACAACAAAAGATAATGAGAAAATCACTAAATCACTTTAGTAGCTAAAGTAAATAATCAGTGTATATTTAATACATGCAGTGAAGACTATGCAGTGTTTTTTTTATTACTTTATTCAATTTCTGCATTAGTTCTTACTTCAATTCGACCTGTACTAAAAAAAACTGAAGCATTGAGTACTTCATTTGTATCTTTATTTTATTGTGTGTATGCATGCATGCATATCTCATTATAAAATTAAAATTACTCCTATTGTGAAATAATGACCTATTTTGGTCATCTCTCACCCCAGTTCATGATTTCAAAAAGGCTTAAAGTAAAACAAGTGTGATTTGTTTGACTTTTTTCAATATTGGCATTTTTGATGAGGCAATTTAGGGCAGTAATAACTTTAATTTGGCTTTATTCTTTTAGCAAATTTGTTGCAAAGACCTACAATACCTGTAGGCTTGGATGGACCATAGACTGATTTTTGCTCATCTGATTTTTGCAAAAAAAAGAATAATAAGTTCTATGTTGGGTCATTCTATTCAGTTACATTTCCTGTCGTTTTAGGTCTTTGTTGTGGTCTCGAATCAGTATTGGCATCGTGATGTTTTAGTCAGGTATTGTATCAAAGCCCTAATTTTGGTATCATGAGAACAGGTGAGAACTTCTAAACCCTTTAGAAGTTTTTGCATAAACGGAACAGGATAGATCTATATAATTCAATTAAAAAGTCCAGAAATAAGCATAGCAAAAGGAAGAAAAAAAAAAAAGTCTGTCAAGGTGGCAAATTAATATTTGTAGCATGACATTTAAGGTACTGCTAAGAGAATATCTTACCTGTTTTAGAGCATAGCAGTCTTTGAAATCGATCCTCAGCAGCATTGACGGCCCATTATTCCTTTTGATACACTGACACTGCTTTTGTGAGAGTGAATCAGTCCAGTTGGTCTCTGCAAAAATAATTTGAAAATTTCATTTAAAGATTAAAAAAAAAATAATAATAATAATAATACAAAAAAACTGGAAGGTGTTGATAAATAGAATGCCACACTTGATATCTATATACTACATCACACCCATTCATTTTTCCTATATGGGATAAAAAAAAAAAAAAAGCCTTATTTGAAGCATTATAAGACAAACCAAACCAACCAGCTACGAGGTGAACCAAAACATTACGAACCTTTTTGAAGCAAGAAGTTACTCAAACCAGACAAAACGGCAAAAGGGACAAGACTGTATACTTAACGAATTTAATGAGCAAGAACTAAACATTTTGAAATTGTGACAATGAAATTCAAATTGATGGTGAAATATGAAACTGTTGAAGTTGTTCATTATATCCATAGAAACAATATATAAAAGTTTAAGAGCTCTTTTGTCAACATTTGCTCACCACAAATCTGATTGGAGAAATTCTGTACAGCTTTTTCTTTTCTGTACAACAGTTCACAAATTCTGCTGTTAAACTATTTAGAAATAAGTTGAAATAATGCTAACAAATGGCTTAATCAAGCACACATACATTTGATTAACAATCCCGGAGCTCACAACAGGTTTATAAGTTACCATCAAAACTCAATTTGCCTGAAGAAATGGATGGAGGTTTTACTTTTGGAACCTCACTGTTGCACTTCTATACTTCATTTAGCATCTAGCTGGACTGCAATAACGAGCATTAACTTTTGACAGGAATGAAAATAAGGCTGTGAGGGTACAACAGATTATTCAGCTGACAAAACATCTTTCGAAAAGACAGGGTCAGGGCTTAAATACAAAAAACCAAAAAAAACTCAATCCATTCACTCAGAGCAGAATTAATATTTCAACATTTTGGTTCATGCATTCCTTCTGTATTATTACGGTTCCGAAACCGGTTAGAGTAGGAAAAAAAAATACCGGTTTATAATGTTTTTTTTCCTATGCTTAACAACAAGTGTTTTCATCATGCTGGCATCTGCCATCTAGCCATAACTAATACGGTTTCTTTTATAACAAGATTTCAGCTAAATTACTAAATGAAAGGAAAAACTGAAATAAAAGTTAAGATATTTAAAAACTGTTTGCTGCATGGTTAAACTGGAAAACATATTTAACTTTTTCGGCCTCTTATTGCTACCAGTCACAACTTTTTTTGGAATGTGTAGCTCTCATGAAATCCAAAATGAGCCAATATTTGGCATGACATTTCAAAATGTCTCACTTTCAACATTTGATATGTTATCTATATTCTATTGTGAATAAAACATAAGTTTGAGATTTGTAAATTATTCCATTCCTTTTTTACTCACAATTTGTAGTGTCCCAACTTTTTTGGAATTGGTTTGTGTGTGTGTGTGTATATATAGCTTGCCTCGATAGACGGTGCTGACGGTGATACCGGTGTTAAGCCGCAACACTGGTTATGTCACTTGCCCACCGCGTCACCGACCCCCACTGTCGTTTAGATTTTTTTTATAGTAATAAAAATAATTCAGTTCAGTAAAAGAATAGACACTACAATTAAAAACTGAACGCGGCTGCTCAATGCAGCGTGCTGAACGTCACATTACAGATCAGATTTCATTTCTTCAGTGAGGAGAGGGAGTCGAGCTGACTGACAAGAAGAGTGGATGATTTAGTTTCGAAACGAGATGCAAAAGCACCTGTTTGGCAATATTTTGGATTTTGAAAAGCCTGTTGACTTTTGCCGTTTATCTAACGTGATTTTGGAAGTTTTTTTTAAAGGGGTCATATGACGTTGCTAAAAAGAACATTATGTTGTGTATTTGGTGTAATGCAATGTGTTTATGCGGTTTAAGGTTCAAAAAACACATTTTCCACATACTGTACATTGTTTCTCTATGCCCCGCCTTTCTGAAACGCATCGATTTTTACAAAGCTCATCATTCTAAAAAAGCAAGGTGTGCTCTGATTGGCCAGCTATCCAGTGCGTTGTGATTGGCCGAATGCCTCAAGCATGTGATGGAAATGTTACGCCCCTTACCATACTGTGATGCCATCTCCCAGCAGGACGAGACTCAGTCCAGCTGCTCTGCTCATGCACATCCCATCATCATCATTCTCTTTTAGCAGTTCGGTCAATGTACTGTTAGGAGTAACTGAATAACTCAGGATATTGGTTTATTTTCGCATCAGAGAGAGTGTCAGGCACATTTATAAACCGAATAACTTAAGTAATTTGTGGATTAGTGTGTACTGGAGAACACAAGTATCTTAATGTTGTTTGTGTATTATACTTTCATTATTACAAGCAGGCCAACAGCGCCCCCTAAATAAATAAAAGAACTCGCCGGATTTTTGCTGCTGAACACGCTAATGACTGTTGACTCTCACACACCAGAACGAGTCATTATGTGCTTTCTCAAATTAAATGCAGTGCTCCAAAACAGTGAATCTAATTACCATTCAGGCAAAAGTTTGCTTCAAGAATGACCACACTGCTGATGTGATCTTATCGCTAGCACACTTTGAGCACATGCGAGTTACGCATATCAGCATAATTTTTCATATCGGATTCTTACAGTTTAAACATTTATCTGCCGATTCCGATAATATTCTGATAATATCGTGCATCCCAGGAAAAGTGAAGCCAAAAGGTTATGGGCGTGGTCATCTTGTGCCAATGACGTCATATGGAGCCTGAGTCTGTGCAGTAGTGATCATGAGATGGGGCCGCGGTATGAAAGTCCCACCCAAACTCCCGCAGACAGAATTGCAAACACACAATCATGATGCAACACCCCATTTTTAATAGCACTAAACTAAAAGCAAACTCATTCGAAAAACTTGAACAAAACTGTCAATAATAGTTAAAATGGGGAAATTAATAATTGCATTGCAGGCCGATTTTTGCAACACCCCATTTTTAATAGCACTAAACTAAAAGCAAACTCATTCGAAAAACTTGAACAAAACTGTCAATAATAGTTAAAATGGGGAAATTAATAATTGCATTGCAGGCCGATTTTTGCAACACCCCATTTTTAATAGCACTAAACTAAAAGCAAACTCATTCGAAAAACTTGAACAAAACTGTCAATAATAGTTAAAATGGGGAAATGAATAATTGCATTGCAGGCCGATTTAAGTTGTGCCCCTAAATTTTCTGCTTGTGCTCCTAAAATGTGCAGTAAAGAGCTACAGTGCTCCTAGTTTAAAAAAAAATAAAAAATAAAGTAGTCTGGAGCCCTGTAAGGTCTATTAGAATGTACTGACCAATTGTTTAGCAACACAAACCACCAAACTGAACAGCACTTTCCTCATTAAGCTTCCATATAATAATTTATAACTATAACTTCATAATTGTGTATATGAGGAAAGAATCAAAATGACAAACAATGACAGAACACGTTATTCAAAGTGAAAGACTGATTTCTTCCAGTCGGTAGTCAGGTGGACCATTGAAGTGTTGGATTGCCAATCACCTATTCTTCTAGTATGAATATGCAATCATAGTTCTCTTAAAACTAATGTATCTATTCTGGTATTTAAGTTACATGCAACGTCTATATTTGGCATGAGCGAGGTGACTGAGCTCCTGACCAATGTCAGGAATGCAATAACAGTTTATTCATTTAGCCCGGCTTCCAGACAATAAATATGTATTTGTTTTGTAATAACTCATCTGAATACATTTTATAGAAAGAGTTAGAAGTTTGAATTTTGTTCTACATTTTATTATGTGGTTCTCATGATAGCCGTATGAGACATGTAAAGACCAATGCACCACATGTATCTAACACTTGTACACTTAAAGTGCCCCTATTATGCAATTTGAAATGTTTATAATTTGGTTTTTGGAGTCCCTAACAACAGGTTTACATGCATGCAAGGTTAAAAAAAAAAAAAAAACCATGAGGAAGAGAAAGCCGTGAGACAGAGCTGGAAGCTACTAATGCTCATCAGTAAGTCAGTGGAAAATGAATGGAAATTATGATTCTTAGCTACGCGTTTAAAACAAAAACGCACGTGTAAACATAGCCTAAAAGATGTGGAAACTGAAAACAATTTGAACTTTATTAAAACTATTTGCTCGGATTAATTGTGTTGGTTACATTGTTCCTTTGTGCAATGGTTCAGGAGATCAGTCTTTGAGTCTGTAAAAACCTCAAGCTGAAAAAAATAAAACCAACGGTTTTTTTTTTGGATTGGTATCGAACATTTTTGAAGGATACCCAGTCCTATCCATGCCAGCTCCTGTTTTTCTATCACTAGAATTAAGACCGCTTAAATGAGAATTAAGATCTTTGTTATAGCCTTCTATAAAATAAAAAAAGAAATAACCTTAACTGTAATAAAACTGCATTAAAAATATTAAGACTACGTTCCCGTTAAAGAAACAAATGAACCCTTATGAAAATTAATCATGGTTTTTATTATACTAAAAGTGTACTAACCACAGCGTATTGACTACCATTTGTATAAATAGTTTTACTACAAATATCATGGTTAAACTATGGTTAGTGTAGCAAACTATAGTAACCATGGATTTTTTGTTTTGTTTTTATTTATTTATAGTAAAACCATGGTTAATTTTCTTAAGGGACACTCATACTTAAACCTGAATATGGAAGCCTGTGCGTAAAAAAAAAAAAAAATTCTATCAGGTAGAGGAAATTATGACGCAAGTTAATTTCTTGCACTTAAGAAATAAAAAAACAGCAGCTTAAAAATCACCCTTATAAATTATTATTAATATTAAAAACTTCCATGTTGACCAACAATCAAACAACAGACACAGTATTTAAGTCTTTGATAATAAACATTTCAGAAATTTGGAGTAGGCATTACATTTTAAAATATAAATTGTATAATAATCCCACTATTTTTAGTGCATTAATTGTTCTTCCTAATTTATGCAAAACAAACTCTACAGCGTTGCATTAGCTATTCGCTGTAGGGTCCCCAAGTAGACTAATTAACTTCACGTGCGAGCCAAACAACAAACCATTTAACTCCTGCCAAATTGTAACGTTTTATAAAGCATTTGAAATGTAAAAAAAATAAAACATAGCTACTACGTATCTGTGGTGACATTGGTCTTGTCGAACGAATCTCAAGTCGATTTCCTTTCAGCGAGCAAATATTCACGAGTAGCTACTTACTGACAACCAAGCGCGGATCCGAGTGCCGAGCGATGGAGAACTTTATCCAAAGGAGCTCATCCTCGCAATCAAACAACGGCTGATAGACGTCAGACACCATGACTGCATCCACATTCTGCTGATGTCCTTGATGAACGAATAAATGGGTTTTATGGCAACTTAGTCAAACAAAAGATCATTTTAAAATGACCAAAATATTTAAGTATTGTAAACAGCTAAACTTACTCAAGTACCGCCAAGTCACAGGTTCTCTGGGAAATTCCTCAAATGCATCAATTTGTGTGGGATTCGCACCATCTCGGCCCGCATTTCGCCATTTATCATTCAAGCTGGGGTCCGCACATGCATGGCACTCGAAAGTGTTTTCGATCATTGAGTCCTCTGCTGGATCACTTGAAGACGATGTAGTGTTGAGATACAGGCCTACTTTACAAACATCGTCGTGCGCATCATGGGTTCTCAAATACAACCTCTCCAAGTCTGTCGGAGACTGCTGTGCTTTGAGCGACTCGTGGGCTCGATTTGTATCAATTTTTGCATCTTCATCGATAAAGTGGGCTAATGTAAATAATACAAATTCCCAATTTATCCATAATGCTACCATTAACATCATACATCTCGCGTTCCACGTTATTTCAGGGCCGACCATGACATGTCACGAACCCAGATAACGTTTTGCAGAAAAAATAAATCAAGCCTCAAAAACCTCCGCCCTATAAGTGACCCGAATAACCAGGCCAAACGATTAGGCGCACACGGAGGGTCCTATTTATGCACTGCGCGGACCAATCAGCGATTGCCGTGATGCAACGCCGGTGTTAGAAAGTTTGGTCATTCTTCTTCTTCTTCTTCTTTTTTTTTTTTTTTTAAATCTAGTGCAATCCGTTTTCATATAATAGCCTACAATCTTTAATAAAAATGTATGGCTTAAATTTTCTGTTAGCCTATACAATTAGATTATTGTAGACTTGCTTATGAAAGCAGCACGAAGTTTATCATAGGATAATAATATAGGCTAATTGTTTGTCATTTAATGTCAGGCTACTTCGAGTTATTTTGCATCACAGGACAGAGTTCTTGCAGCAATATGCTGCAATCCAGCTAGACTTCTCTGTAATTTTTCAATGTTGTCTACATACATTTTATTGATTCATTTTAATGAATTAAAAATAAATGAACAAGGAATTTTTCGATGATTTGGAACCAGAAGGGCATAAGTGACATTTCACCACTTTTACAGGACGGCCAAAACAAAACAAAAAATACCATAGTTTGATCTGACTTTGTGTACTGATTTCAATTCTAATTTTAATATTATTATTTATTTATTTATTTTTAAGTCACTTGCGCCTTTTTGGCACCAATCTGGGCTCATCCGATGACAATATGACCAAAGCATTACATTGAGTTTAAAACAAATAAAAATCTCTGATAAAATAAAAAATCATATAAAAAGTCCTTATAGCAAATTAGTTAATTGAATGTGATTAATATTACTAACATAGTAATCCCAGGCACTTAACTATGTAGCCAAATGGGCGATTGAAAATCCTTTACAGATGCCTTCCCTAGTGTAAATAATTATATAAAAATGTATTTGAAATACATTTCTTTCATGCTAAGAATACTACAAATACATTTACATATTACTTAACTGGTATACTTAAAGTCTGCTAAATTGGAACAACTAAGTTTGTACTTAACGCACTTTAATTGTTAGAAAGTAGTGCTGAAGTCCAACTAAATATATGCTGAACTATATTTAATTGTGTTAAAAGTGGAACTATCGCAAGTATATTTTAGGTACACTTTAAATAGCTTGCAGTTAAATATTATTCAAAGATCATATACAATCCTCATCAAACACAGTGACATTAAAACACATTTTAGTCTTAATATTGAAAAATGTGCATTGTGCACTAGTACTCAAAATAAAGTTTAATTATAATTTTTATATTTTTATAGAATGATATGTGTTAGGCGTTGGCTGAGATAATCAAGCGCACGACGAAGGAGTAAAGTTCAAAAGGAGTTTTTAAATCATAAATCCAGGAGAATATTCACAAGTCCATAAACAAACAGTCACAAATGCTCAGCAAAATAAATCCAAATATAATAGCAGACGAAGAACTTAGGGAAAAACAGGACTTAAATACAGGGGAGAATACAATCAGGGAGAAACAGAACAGGTGTGTGGAACTAATTAACAAATGAAAAACCATAGGAACAAACGAGGGAACACAGGCAAACTGGAAAGCAGAGAAACCAAAACACAACAGAACAGAAACATGACAATTCGCCCCCTCCCGTAAAGGTGCGTCCTCGTGCTGACAAAGGCAGTCCAACAGAGGAGGGAGAGTGGGGGTTCAGGAGAGGTAATTGGAAAGGGGCATAGTTCATAAGGCCAGAGTGGAGTAGATGGATGGAGGAGCCAGGGAGAAGCCTGGAGCCAGGTGGGGAACCAGAGGCCAGCCAGGATAGCGGCCCATGGTGGAGTCGACGGTGGAAGGAGCCATGGTGGAGATGGGGTCGACAACATCAGGGGGCTGACTGACAGAGACAGAGCCGGTGGAAGAGGAGCCCGGGATGGAGACAGAGAGCCGCAGATCCAGGGTGACACAGAGGATCCGGAGGGCCAAGGTGGAGCTGGCGGCTCAGGCAACCGAGGCAGAGGCGGGGATCCGGAAGCCCGCGGTGGAGCCGGAGCGACAGAGGACCAAGGTGGAGCTGGAGGGAAGGAGGAGCCAGACAGAGCCAGAAGGATGGAGGGACAAAGCGAAGCCAAAGGAGTGGAATCCTGAGGCGAATGATGGCCGACAACTGACCAAGGCGGAGCCAGAGGGACGAGCGAGCCCGGTGGAGCCAGTGGGATGATGGGCCACAGTGGAGACGAGGGAGCAATGAGCCAAGGCGGAGCCAATGGCTCAGAGGGCTGAGGTGGAGTCCAGGTCTTGGAGGCTGGAGGAGGAGACGGGGGATCCTCCAACCCTGAGGTAGCTGGAAACTGAAGATCCCGAAGCTCATCCGATCCAACGGTTTTGGTGTGCTGAGGGTAAGCTGAGGTATCTTCAGTGGCCAGCTGACACAGGGCCAATGGGCATAAAAACTGTAACATTTAATCTTATGCCGATTCAGCGTTGTTTAAAAAGGGGGAAGAATTTTTAAGAAAAATAAGAACTAAATGAACATGTGAAGGATTATGTATTTGATTAAGTGTACCATAATAGTCAAACAGAAAGGGTCAACAGATAGCCATAAAAAAAAGAGATAAGAATGAACAGAAAAATAACATAAGTGAACCAATAAGCAATAACTTCGTGTTCTCTTTATAGGAGTAAAAATAGAAATATTGTGCATGTATATTGAACTCTGCTGAGAGCTGACTGTACTGAATAAAACTGAGGGATGGAAAACTTCATCTTGCATTAATTCATTTTCAGTTTTTCACCAGAGTTATGTTTTTGTTGTTGTTGGAATGCCTTAGAGATGATTAATTTATCAAATATTTGTTGAACAAAATTTGATATGTTTCATCTTTTACAAATTTGCAGTTCTATATATAGTTTTGTAATTGTTTTTATATTCATTTAAAACAGTCAGGTTCCCATTGTGAAAACTTACCCCATATGATATCAGAATGTTTGGGGAGTTAACTGCTTTCATGTAGATATTCAGTAGTTTTATTGTTACTGCCCAGTCATACACAAAAGCTGTCCTGGTCTTGCCTAAATTGTAATATCTTTTTCCTTATGGTTTTGCAGATTTAATGCTCTTGTTTAATAAATTAACTTGATATTTTGTATCGTATTTCCCCACAACACGCACACAAATAACATTGTACTTGACATGTCTTTCCAATTATTACTTGACTGGGCACTCGACCCATTTGTTCAGTGTGATATGAAAATTAACAGCTCAATGTTGCACCTTTTCAGTGCATGTAACACTTGGCTACAGCAAAAGGTTTTTCTTAGTAAAGTCCTTTGAGAGAAGTCCAATGACAAAGGGTCTGGGTTTATCATAGTATGTGCCTGGGGAAAGTTTCTGACATTGGGGGATTAGAGCAAACTCCGTGCCAATCCAAGCCAAAGTTTTATCTGGTGACAGCTGTGTTGACTCTCTCTTGGGACAGACTTCTTTTTTTTTTTTTTTTGCAGACTACTGCATTTTGACTTCTACAAAGTGAGAATTTGCATTTTGTCTCCTCTTGTTGCTCTTATAATTTGCTTGATATAAAACAGCTTTAAAGTGGAGGTTGAAGAAGAGTGATTTTAATAGGCTATAGGTTTCGTTGTTCATGATTCATTGATGAACTCTCACACATGACCTTCAGCTAAGCACTGCTGACATGCATGTGAGGCTGCTACTGTACCTAGACAAACAGAAAATATGTAAATTAATGTAAGCAAATAAGATACAGTGTAAATTAAAAGTTTAAAATGTACTAGAAAAACATATTTCAGATAAGGACTTCCCAACAAGGGGTTTGCGGTCATGTAGGAATTCATGAGGTCATGAACTGCCAGAATGAAATATAATTAAACAAAATGATCAAAACTGAACAAAAAATCAGTTGCTTAATAATTTTCAAATTTTTGTCAAGTCATTATGTTTATTGAAAGGTTAGTGTTACTACAGGGGGTACTTAAAACAAATAATAGGTATTTGGCTGACCAAAAAAAAATAAAATTGGCAATCCCTGGTTTAGATAAACTTACCAGAAGAGATCACTCAGCCAGCCATGACATGCTTTATAAAAGCTTGGATAAAGAAAACCAAGATTAATTTCAATGAGAAACTTCATGTCATTAATTTTGTCAATAGAGGGAAGTCTTGAGTAACTGTTCTTACCTTCATAGTTAATACAACCATTTGTGTCCTCCTGCCCTGCCAGCAACCGATCCACTTCACCCTCAGACAGTCTCTCACCTGGAATTGAGCCAATGAGCAAAATGAAAATCACTATCATTATTGTTCTTTTTTTTTTTTTTTTTTTTACAAGATTATACATTTTAAGGTCTCAGTGTTTTTAACATTTGAACACAACCAATGGTCAAATATATATTTTTTGGATTTGGCACATTTTCCCTCCTTGATTCCATACCCAAAGTAGCAAGCACATGGCGGAGTTCAGCCCCCATGACTGTTCCATTGCCTTCTTTGTCAAAGACCCTTAGGCCTTCCGCAAAATCTTCAAATGTGCTCCTTTCAGTAGACTTTGAAACTTGTTGAAACATAGGCAGGAATGTCTCAAAGTCGATCAGTTTGGATTCCATCTCTGGATGACACAATTTAAATACAGCAATCAGTAAATTCTTGCATTTTTTGACAATCTGAGATAAACATTCTTTAGAGGGAACATTTCAAATCCAAACATCCTCCACTGACTTTATTTGAATGACTTTTTTCCACAAAGGATCTTCTTTTGGGTTTCATGCCAGAAATAAAGTCATACAAGTTTGGAACAACATGAGGATGAGTGTGAACTATCCCTTTAAGCTTTCATAGCTCAATTTACAAAAAGTAAATGTTATATTTAGTTAGTGTCCTTTGTCACCATGAGCATTTTTTGCTTATACAATGTTGTGTTGATGTGTCCTAATGCATTCCTGTGGATGGAACAACACTTTGACTTAGTGAGCCATCATGATGAGGATTAACTGGATCTCAGTATTCAGAGAATGACTTTCAGATCTCACAGGGATCTTGACTGCTAGTGACATCTTTGACATTTGTGACAATTAACACCCCAGTAATCTCTGTGACATGTGTTAAGTTTTTCCCTTGGTTTGCTTCTGAAGGATCCCATGGGACACAGGAAAGCAATAGCTTGAGTCATTTTATAGACAAGTTATTCTCAACCATGTTATTCCCCCCTCCCCAGTTGTGAGACTACCTTCAGGCTTTGGTTTTCCAAGAACATTCAAAACTTCAGCATTGGTTGGGTTCTGACCCAAAGCTCTCATCACATCTCCACACTGAGCTAGTGAAATCTTCATCTCCCCTGAGGGAGTTCCGGCGAACAACAGGAAAGCTTCTTTGAACTCTGTATAAATGCAAAATGACAAAGTTAGTTCATTTAAAACAAAGTTGATCAAATGATCTTTTCAGGCTGTTCCTTACCTTCAAGCTGTTGAGCACTGAGTTTACCCTGAAACCCAGAACAAGAGATTGTTTTTTAGGTTTTTGTAGATGTTTATGATTTGGAATTTGCACTAATATATAGTCATCAGGAAAATATAGAAATTCAATCATAGTCATATAGTACTGACTCAATACATTCTTGCATTTTTTGATCATTCATGGCCTTCTACCGTTCTTTACTGCACAGATGTTAGCGTCATATGTTAAATAACAGTCTGGCAGTTGTTCTGCCATCATTTTTCCTGGCACCACGAATAATCTCCCCTCAGTCTGTTTATGAGATCATATCATCCATATCGGTCTCCCTGGGGAGTCTAACTTAGGAAGTGTGTGAATACAGTGGTGAGGGGGACGACCTCATACCTCAGTAGCAGGTGTGTGTCGATCCATGTAAAGAACATCTACTGGAATCTGGCCATGAAGCAGTGTATATTGTACAGTATATGCCCAGGCAATTACACAACTGCTTAGCAAATGTGCAGTTTTATCAATAGAAATGATTGAGCAATAATGAGCACATAATAAATAATAAACAACCTTTTGCATTTATGTCTACACCATTTTGGTTATCCACCAGGATTTTTTTCCCGTTTTGCCTGATATTGAAGATTTATATCAATATTATATATTTAATCGTTTCCACCTTTTAAAAGTTAATCTAGCATTAAATTGAATTGTGGTTTCTCTTTAAAAGCACATATGCAAGTTATTGTGCATATTTCTTAAAAGAGTAAACTTATTAATCTTGCTGTACATTATGTAATATTTTAGTTTTAGTGTTCATTTATTATTTTTCTATAAATTTCAGCATTGGTACATCTCTATTTTAAATATGTGGACTTCTCATTTTTGAAGCTTTTTATCATTGTGCCTCATTTTAAATTTTTCAAATGATTAAACCCTAATTTTGATTACCCAGTGCTTGTCAATAAAGTGATAATCTAAATTTAGAATCTATAATTTAGTCTTTTAAAAATTTTGAAAAACACATTTAAATATAGACATCAAGTGGACCCATCAATCCAGCCCACAAAACAACAGTGTAAAATAAAACACCGTAACACAGAGACTTACCACAGCGACAGGATCACATTTGAAAGCTGGATTTGGAGGAGAAGCTGGTGCTTTAACTGGTTCTGGGGCCGCTGCCACTGGGGCTGGTCCAGGGGTGGCATTTTCAAGAGGTTTTGCAGCGGACTCTGGTGTTGTAGTTGAGGCAGAAGCAGCCGTATCCAGTGCTGGTGTTGTTGGTTTAGGATCGACTGCTAATGCTGGTTCTGCTGCCCCGGAAGCTTGCTCTTCCTTTAGAGCTGGGGTTGACTTTCCTTCATTTTTGGACATTGACTTCTGTGACGCCATGGTGGTGTAATCACAACAAGTGAATGGACAAAAATTAAACCTTATTCAAATGTTTGACTGCTGTTGATTGGTAAGAATCGGAGCCCTATATGTTATATACTCGGCTCGATCTCCCTAAATTTGTTGCACCTCCCCAATATTACTCACATTTCTAAAAAAGGAAAGAATGCTGTGACTCCAGTGGGTCCACTAAAGTTCACAGGATACAAATCCCCTCCCCACTTCACATTGTCATACCTTTTCTGTCTGTTCACAGCACCATTAAACATCTCATGTCAATATTTTGTATTAGGCACTATAAATGGGTAGATAGATATTACATTTTGTGTTCTGCTACTGGACATCATCCTGACATATAAAGCAGTAAGGATGAGAGCAGCAGTAGGAGTGCTTTTAATAGACACAAATGCTGCAGCTTAACCATACCCCCAAACAATAACACCATTTACACCTGCTCTGCTTTTCCAAAACATATGGGCATTTTTGGCCATGAACTTCTGGAAAATGTATTGCCACTTTATTTTACACACACACGATTAAATTATTAGCTAATCATGTGTAACAGTAAACATACGGTCACGGTACACAAGGCAGAGACATGAGGTAAGAGTGCAAACATGTTGGTTTATTGACAGAGGCTGGCTATGAAGACAGATGGCAGGCAAGTCGTGAGAATAAGGGAGAGTTTGAAGGTTCTTAGCTCTGGGTAATTGGAGTCTGCTCTGTTGCAGGAGTCCGGGAATGAACAGGGTCGACGAGGGACAGGATCACTGGAATGTAGGCGACACTAGAGGGATGTAGAGACAACCGGTAAATAGCAGGTATGGGTCTGGAATAGCTCACCAGGGTGAACAGTAGACCAGACGGTGAGTGAATGGAAGGAGCGTGCTTTTGAAGGTGGCTTAATTGAAGACGGCAGGTGCAGGTGATCAGAACTCCAGGTGATGGTGATCATGACTGAACAGGTGCGAGTCGGGGAGGATTCTGGGGTATGGAGTCCAGAGCTGGTGACTGGTGACAGAGACTCCCTGACACATACATAGCTCACAAACCTCACTTCATTTTCTAAGTCATTTTCTCCATTTACATCAACATCTTTCACATTTTCCATCACATTTCAAATGCTGTGTATTAACAAAATAAATAGAAAATAAATTTAACAATAAATAATGAAAAGAGAATGAGTATTTCACTTGAAATAAGTTGTCTTGTGATGGCTTGTTCTATAAATAAAGGCTAAAAGTCTGGATCTGGAACAAAGGTAAAACAAATTTGTTTATATAAAAATATACATATATTCATGCCACAACATAGTTTCTAAACACACCAATGAAAATTCACACATTCATTTTGTCATTTTCAAATTCTCACTTTCATCATTTCAAACATCTCTCTATCTCGGAATATTGTATGAATGTATCGTCCTGCTCAAGACCTGCTTTCTGTCTACACCTACCTCTGCTCCTCAGGGGAAGGACAGGCTTTAAAAATGGATGGACGGGGTGGCATGGTCCATCTGCACCTACAGAATAAACATTACTACCGTCCACTTAATTACAGACAAAATAAACCGCTAATTCCAAAATCCTGTAAAATGCGCATTAAGCTGCATTAAAATCATAATTGTTTGTTAACCAACGCTTTTCAAAATGTGTTTAGTTATAACATAAAACAGTCTGTGGTTTGGAGGGCCTTTGTCATTTGCATACCTCTGAAGTAATGTCATTCTTTCATCTCAGAAATAGTGATATATGTTCACCCATGCAGTAAATAGTGCTGGATAAAAGACTCATTTAACCTCCCTAGTGTGATGAAGCAGGCAGGTAGAATGAATGCAAAGTTAGACACACACACACACCAGTTCATTTCAAGGTTCTATTAGATGCAGAATGTTATTATTGTAAAGATAACGGAAAGAAACCTATACCTAACTATTATAAAATTTGTTTAAAGTCAAGTGACACTTTAATGGTGTGAGGTGAGGAGGACACTGCACACCCTGAAAAATGGGTACATCCCCCATCTGCTGCATTAAATTGGTTGAAGAAATAGATGAGAATTACTGTAAATGAGCACTGGGATATTTGTGTACTGACAAAAACAACAGGCAATAGAGCTACACTTTATGTTGGTCAATACAATGACTTTCCTCTTTTTATATATATATATATATATACAGTATATATATATATAAGGATTTATCTGGATTACTCTGCTTCAGCTCTGAACTCTGTCATTGTTTGGACTGTTTTATTGTGTTTGACCTCATGCATGTCTTGACTATGATTGTGGATTATCCCTTCTAATAAACTGCACTTTGATTCTCAGCCTTTATGTCCCCTTGCAGTTTTGTGACATATGTATTCTGTTTTAGTTATGTTAGTAAATCAACTTAAACTAAATTAAAATGAGAAATGTAACCTTGGTAACAAGCTGAAAAGTTTTATATACGTTATTTGTATTTAATGTTTTTATATTAGGCCTATATAACAACCCTGACCCGACCCTCCCTCAGTGTCATTAGAACCGGAATGATCAGTGTTCAAGGCTAGTTAACGTGTGACATTAACCTTCAACTGAAGAAATCATGTTCTGCAGCAATATTTTTTGTTTGTGCGCACAAAACTATTTGGGGAAAGCAAGGGCGTAGTTTTGGTTTGAACTTTTAGTGGAGTCCCTGGTCATGCTCCCTCATAAGGTTTATTTCTTTGCTTATATGTTTATTTTTGTAAAATGGTCTTTTGTGCTATCATCCACACATGCGAAGTTAAGAATTACTTGTTTACATAGGATAGGATATATATTGCATTTTCCATCATCATTAGAACCGGTTTTACACATAGCTCTCGATTCTGAGTTGTACTCGCTCTTATGAAGAAGTACCATAGTTCTTACCACCATTTGTTATAATAAGGCTAGACTATTAAGCATTACCAGGCCAATTTTTTTAATGAATCTATATAACATTTGTTATAAAAAAAAAACTAAACATAAACAACAGCCTGCACATTTAGAAACAATAGCTACAACATGCCACAATTGTAATATAAATCTATAGGGAAAGCTGCAGTACGTAACTTTTTGCGCTCTAGTGGTTAATAAACAGAACTGCGTGCGTCTTGCGGAAGAACATTGCAGCCGGAGCTACTTCTCTCTGTTTATGTCTATGGCAAATCACGCAGGTACTGGGCTACTCCGCAGCGGTACCTACCCGAACCGGTCTAAATAGTCCGAATATAAACACTTATTATAGGTGTACCATAGTGATTCAGGACAAGCCAAAAAACACGGTTTGGAAAATGGATTCATGGTGTACTCGCTTATTATATACATTGTCAATTTTGAACAAAAAAGTTACGGACTGCAGCTTTAACTATTATAAATTCTACAAGTTCAAGAAAATGTACCACAATAAATAAGCCTACAATAAAACGTGATAAGGTGGTCATGAGTAGTTTAAAAAGATTTTAATTGGCTATACGTTAGTGCTGGTGCAAGATTATGTTTTCTTTAGATAATGTTTGACTTTATCCATAGCATTTTAAAGTCGCAATTTCTCAATAGAATTGAAATAGATTGCATGTTTACCATCAGCGTCCCGATAGGAATGGCTTGCTCAAATCTGATCACACTACGTGAAGTTAGCGCTTATAAAAGTTGCGATTTAAATTAATTAATAGCCTGATTCTAGGTTTCCATTTACCATGGTATAAATATTGGGGAGCGAACTATGCCCCTGGGTGAAAGCAATCCAGCTTGATAAACAAAACAGCTTGAAAACAATCCAGGACATGTGCCATTGGCAGAGTTCAGAGGAAAGCACCAGATAGCCTAAAGCAGGGTTCCTCAAATCTAGCCCCGGAGGGCCAATGCGCTGCAGAGTTTAGCTCCAACCCTGATCAAACTCACCTACACTCTTAAAAACAAAGGTGCTTCAAACGGTTCTTCAAGCGATGCCATAGAAGAACCATTTTTGGTTCCACAAAGAACCATTTAGTCAAAGGTTCTTTAAAGAACCATCTCTCTCTTACATTTTTATAATCTGAAGAACCTTCTTTCGCCACAAAGAACCTTTTGTGAAACAGCTCCAACCCCAATTAAACCCACCTGAACCAGCTAATCAAGCTCTTATAGGCATACTAGAAACTTAAAGGCAGGTGTGTTGAGGCAAGTTGGAGCTAAACTCTGCAGGACACCGACCCTCCAGGACCGAGTTTGGACAGCCCTGCTCTTCAGGAAAGTGGATCTCGTGGGCCAGATTTGAGGATCCCTGGCCTAAAGGTTGTTTAGCATTCCAGACATTGCTCATCATAAAATGGGTGGACTCTGCTGAAAGGACATTATCTCTTATAAGTGAACAAATAATTGTATTCTCATTTGTTATGTCTGTGTTTCTCTCATTCTCTCTCTTTCTCTCTTGTTTGTTGTTTGGTATTGGCTCATTCCACTGTTGTCCAGCAGTGGCCCAGTGCCAAGTGTAATAAAACAGGATTCCAAGCCAACTGAGCAGAATTCTAAGAGCCTAGTTTTTTTTTGTATGTTCTAGAACAGTGGTTCCCAAACCTGTCCTGGAGGACCCCCTGCCCTGCACATTTTGTATGTATATACAGTATATATATATATATACTGTATATACATACAAAATGTGCAGGGCAGGGGGGCCTCCAGGACAGGTTTGGGAACCACTGTTCTAGAACACTTTGTACTATTTTATAGAACTTCACTTCTGCATTTGTATTATTAATTTTCAGGAATTATTGAATTCCTTTAATTGATTACTTGAATGAATTAAAAGCAAACCTTTATGAATATTGACTCAAGTAAGTAAAGCAGCTCATTAGAAAAATACTGAACTAAAAGTATTAAAATAACTGATATGAATAATACTTATGTATTTTTACAATTTAAAATTGCTTTTTTTCTATTTCATCATATGCTGCAGCCGAATCAGAGGAAAACGCTTTTAATTTTGTTTCTAGCCCTGTAAAAGTTATTCATATAAACATAAGTTCAACTTTAAGCTGTTGATGGCACGAGAGTTTGAAGTAGTTACACATTTCCTGTGGTTAATGTTCAGACTGAATTCTATCTGTGTGCCAAATTTCACAACTTTTTACCATATGCCATAGACTTCCACAGCGGAAGAATAACGAGAAGAACATATAGATTTACTCATAAAATGTAAAGTCTAATACATGGCTATTGGCAACATTAAATTATAAACCGGTTTTTCAGGGTTACATTACATCGTCTTTTTTATTATTAAATGGCCTGTTATTAAATTAAATATTTTCAGATTCCTTTTAAAATGTTCATGTACTTACAGAATACTCACTGAATCATTCTCTGATATACTGAAAATATATTAAGTAGAATGTCTCTATCACTGTTAAATATTGTTGTACAGAAAAAAAGATGCAATGAATGTGAATGCTGGCTGAGATTAAAATTCTGCTAAACTTTTTTCTTTTGTGTGTCATGGAGCACAGAAGGCTTTGAAGAAAAGGTTTGGAAGAACATGAACACAACATTTTCATTTTAGGGGGAGCTATTTTCTATTCAGTCTTTTAGTTTTACTTTTTAATTGAAACTTTTAAGTTAAATTTTTTTTAACAAAATTTGTTATGAAAAAGGTGTTATTAAAATGGGATAAAACAGTGTGCTTTTTTAATGTACTTAGTGTTCAGTTGGTTTATAAATAAAACAAATATGCTGCAAGACCTGTTCAGAATTCCAGCATTTTGGGAATTTTTGTACTTCACTTGTCATGCGAACATTATTAAGAAGTTGGACCATTCCCCTAGGGACAACAGAAGTTTCCGGGTAGATCAAAAGACATCTCTAAAGAATGGAGCACCAGTTATGCATTTTCATTTATTCAGAAATGTCAACATTTCTTGAGGAGTGAAGTGCCTTTACAGTCTTACTGAGGTGCCATTCCAATCCAAATGCGATTTCTACATTCACTGTGTGTTTAAATCTCACAACGCACTGCATTGTGATTTCAGATTACCATTCTCTGTTTTTATGGTAACAAAAAAGTTAACATTTTTAGACTGGACTGCTTCAGCGGTTTTACGGCACTAGTCAATGTCAAAATGATTGAGATGAGATAAAAAAATAAAAAACGGAACACGAACATGAATTCCAGTGTGGCTTTTTAATCATAAAGGTGAAAGAGTGCAAGATATGGGCTATAGCTAAACATCTGACAGCTGTGTTATGATAGAAATGTTAAACCAAAGACAGTAATAACACAGACAGTTTTTTTAAACGATTTTAAATTTAAAATATCATTTATGTGATTCATCATTTGTAATTGAGTGTGACAAGAAAAGACACATTAACAGCATGAGGCATATGACTAAAGATGAATGTGTGTATAATAATAAAAATAAATAAATATTATGTGCAAATAGTTTAAAGCATTTGTGGGTGGTACAGAGTCAGGGACAGACCATTTTGGCGTGACTGCAGTCATTTAGTGCATGACACAGCATTCCAAAAAGTGGGGCTCAAGTTAAAAGAAGTTCAACTTTTAAAAAACACTTCTCAAAACCTCATGTTTTTTTATTCCACTACCCTGCCTCTCGTGTTTTTAAACTAAATAAATAAATGTAAACTGTAAGCTGCAAGTATATAATGAATGGAGAACTAGAACTAGAAAACCATTTATGTTTTGTTAATTTATTTGCAAATGTAATGAAAACATCTGGAGAAATGTACTGTATTACATTATACATTCAAATAATGGTTAAAACATCAAATGTTTTAATTAATTGAATTAATCAAATCAAGTATGAATCAAAATGCACAAATGTTTTGAGAAGACAAACAGTCACATGTCGGTGCAAAGACAAACTACTAGCTATTTATTTCGACTAACTAGCTGAAACATTTTTTTTTTTAAATTTTATTTATTCCAGTATTTTTTCCAAGTAACATTTTTTTTTCTTTTCTTTTAGTAAACTATAATAATACTAGAAAACCATTTATGTTTTGTTAATTTATTTGCAAATGTAATGAAAACATCTGGAGAAATGTACTGTATTACATTATACATTCAAATAATGGTTAAAACATCAAATGTTTTAATTAATTGAATTAATCAAATCAAGTATGAATCAAAATGCACAAATGTTTTGAGAAGACAAACAGTCACATGTCGGTGCAAAGACAAACTACTAGCTATTTATTTCGACTAACTAGCTGAAACATTTTTTTTTTTAATTTTATTTATTCCAGTATTTTTTCCAAGTAACATTTTTTTTTCTTTTCTTTTAGTAAACTATAATAACACTCTAAAAAAATCTGCAGTGCTTATCTTGATCTTTAACGTTAGATCTTTCCTGTTCTTGGAACAAAATTAATGCTTAAGGTTGATTCAGTATTACTCTTAATTACCCTTAATTTTAAACTAATGCTTAGTTTGTGGCTCATTATTATCAATGACAAAAACATAGGCTATACTACAATGACAAATTCACTTATATTCAACTTTGAACTTTTATTAACAAAGTGAATAAGAATAATATGTTTTACCCGTGTTACAACACAAATAAATAAATGGTCTTTGGATTTCCCCTT
Source organism: Sinocyclocheilus grahami (assembly GCF_001515645.1). Taxonomy (NCBI): domain Eukaryota; kingdom Metazoa; phylum Chordata; class Actinopteri; order Cypriniformes; family Cyprinidae; genus Sinocyclocheilus; species Sinocyclocheilus grahami. The sequence goes on along the minus strand of NW_015505778.1, from coordinate 926,108 downwards.
ACTTTAAAACGATTTGTAGTTCATTAGCCTATTAATTAAAACACATCAGCTATAAAATAGTACAATGGCAAATTGGCATATATTAAACATCTAACTTTTATTAACGAAATGTAAATAGCAACAATAAAGACAAACTCACTTATATTAAATGAAGAAATGAAACTTTTATTAACATAGTGTCAGTGTTCTCGCATCACTCTCGTCACGTGATAGGAACAGCAAAGCCTTGAGAAATTAATTAAACCAGCTCTTATGGCTTTTAAATGTGCACAAAGCATATTTCTACAGCCAACACAAACTGGACAAGAGAAGTACTGTGATAACAGATAAAGTGGACGTGGCCGCTGATGAAGCTGCTGGAGTTGCTGCTGTTTGTATCACCTGTGACGTCACAACTCTGCCATTCAACGGCTGAACTCCTCTGAAGTTGTTGGTGTTCAGAACTGAAGCGCTTGCATCTTTGAAAAAGACAGTAGTGCTGAAGAGGTTGATCTGTTTGGAGGAATAAAGTAAATAGAGTGACTTGTAACTCAGAATATGAAGAACATTGAATCAAGAATATGATTTTCAAAGGCAAGTTACCAGCCAGACAATCATCTACATCAAACAATAAACCATTAAAAACAGAAACGATTACTGCTAACAGAATTTAATTTCATTATAAATGAATTTAATCGGATATGAGAAATATCAGATACAGTTAGCTCCGGTTTTACTGTACCTCTTTGACTTGATTCTGTATGCAGTAATGATGAGCTTGCTTCATTTCCGCCTGTAGTACTCTTCACTGCTCACCACTGATTAAAAACTACATTCCGGTGAAATATTCACTCGTGATCACATTTATTGGCTTCATTCATCTTCGGTAATTACTTTCGAATTTGTGCTTGAAAGATCTTTTTGCATTCTAAACTCTCAGCATTACATTACTCAATCATTATCTAACTCTCTCATCATGGAGAGAAAAAAAGTTCACTACATTGCACTTTTCCTTTCAGTCTTTAAAATGATTCAAATGAGTTTGTTAGCTGTTGACTTCCAAAAGTTTCCCAGCCAGACAATCATCTACATCAAACAATAAACCATTAAAAACAGAAACGATTACTGCTAACAGAATTTAATTTCATTATAAATGAATTTAATCAGATATGAGAAATATCAGATACAGTTAGCTCCGGTTTTACTGTACCTCTTTGACTTGATTCTGCATGCAGTAATGATGAGTTTGCTTCATTCCCGCCTGTAGTACTCTTCACTGCTCACCACTGATTAAAAACTACATTCCGGTGAAATATTCACTCGTGATCACATTTATTGGCTTCATTCATCTTCGGTAATTACTTTCGAATTTGTGCTTGAAAGATCTTTTTGCATTCTAAACTCTCAGCATTACTTTACTCAATCATTCTCTAACTCTCTCATCATGGAGAAAAAAAAGTTCACTACATTGCACTTTTCCTTTCAGTCTTTAAAATGATTCAAATGAGTTTGTTAGCTGTTGACTTCCAAAAGTTTCATAATAACTGAAATAAATACTTGTAAATAGAAACTTTTTTTTTTTTTTTGGACCTTCTACCCAGCTCGCAGGGAACGTTCTCAGACCTTTGGCTAATGTTCTGGCAGTTATGAATGAACATTCCCATAATGTTTGCAAAATTATAAAATGGAAAGTTCATTTCTTTATTTAACCTGTTTGAAAGCTCATTGAGATTAAAAATCTCATTTACACCAGTGACCCGGCCAAGAGGGCAGCAACAAATAACATAAATATTCAAAATGTACAATATCAAACACAATACAACACAATCATGAATCACAACAACAATTTACCTGGAGGTAAAGCACAGAATCTGTTTAAAGTACCTTAAACTCAATCAGTGATGGAAGTATGGTTGGATTAAAATTATTTTGTAGATTATTCTAAGCAATAGAAGTGTTATATTTAAAATCTTTTCCACCAGCACTGTGATATGAAGCTTAAAATATAACTATCAAACAGAATACCTTAATGTTCCCTTAATGTTGTCTGTAATTTGTGCTTGTCCTTTCTTCTAACATTCACATGTCCAAGATTTTTTTTTTTTTAAACATTTATAAAGCTAGTATAATATTTGGAACTTTCACAGAACATTTACAGTTTTTTTTAAAGTGTGTATTGTTAATTTGTCAGTCCAGGTTGATCTTTTTAATAAAGTGTGACTGCTGTCATGGAGGGGAAAGATTTTCTACAACTTGGCACCTTGCACCTATAACACAAAGATATGGTATAGCTCCAGAAGACCGTTCTAGAAGACAGCGGCTTCAGTTCCTGCTTCTGCCTTTGCTTCTGGCTGTTTTATTGAATCAATCCTGCAGACATTAATTTGTTGACTGACATACTTTGAAAAAACACTCTACACAAAAAAGCCCCTAGAAAAACCGGAATGAGAAACCCTAATGAACCTATATAACAAAACAAGACACACCTGAAAACAATTTACATGGAAAATGCCAGAAATACCAGACAGACAATACCAACGTATGCCATAGTGACACAGTACGCTGAACTTCTGTAAACCATTCAGTTCAAAAGTGTATATCCTCATGGCTTATTACATTGCCTTTTTCATCAATAAGTGTTTACACGTCTTGTAGTAGATATGCACGAATCCCTCAATTGTGTCCTATAAGTGTGAAAAGCAGGAGCTCCACATCATATAGCCACTGTTGGGAAAAGCTCAAACGTGCAGGACATTTACTAGGGATGTCCCTACTCAGGACAATGCATTCACATACAACTATCACAAAACATACAAACAGTCATAGACAAAGTAATCTACAAAGCATAACATCCGGAACATATGTGAATATATGTTATGGACAGGATCCCTCTTTATCATTTAGCTTGCTGATAATGCGAGAGGTTTACTAACTCATCTGTAGAAACCCAGCTGATGCACAAGAGTGAGATACAGTATGCTGTTCAAACAGGTTGTGTGCTGTTCATCCCACCAATTGTACCGAAACCACAAAAATACAGAAATTTAAATAGATGCCCCCCGGAGCAAGATGACACCACTTCTTGATTTTGTTCTCTTGACCATAGATGGCACAAAATCTCATCTCAGCACTTTTGATGAATGGCTACGGTATTTTTAATTTTGCCATTTCATCTAAATATCAACATTTGTGAGACTTATTCAGTCAAAACAGTTTTGAGGTTCTCTGTGTTCTGGAAAATAGTAATCTATGACATTATATCATGTTGAATATCAGCGTTTTCTGTGTCTATTTGTTAATGAAGGATAGAGTAAAAATAGTTTTATTTTGAAGTAAAAAGATAAAATAAGACCCTTAGGATAAGATGCAAATGTTTCTATGTATGTACTGTATGTATTTATTTACTTATATAATGAACTGGGACTATGAGTATGTCTCTTAATGTATTGCTATGATGGCTTGTCATACAAAGACTGAAAGGATCAGGGACAAAGGTAAAACAAATTTGAATGTAATTGTTTATACAGCAAAAACATCAGATAGTTTTAATAAAAATCATCATGTGGCACATAAAAGTGCCTGAAGTTGAAGAAACCCCTAGACTCTTAATCAATCACTGTCAGTAAATATCTTCAAACAAATTGTGGCCTCAGTAGTTTCTATTATATTCACACATTAATTTCGTCATTTTCAAATTCTCACTTTCATCCCTTCAAACGCCTCTGAATATTGTATGAAAGTATCGCTCTGCACCAACCTCAGCTCCTCAGGGGAAGGACAGGCTTTAAAAATGGATGGACGGTGTGGCATGCTCCATCTGCACCATACAGAACAAACATTACTACTGTCCTCTTAATTACAGGAAAAATAAATGGCTAATTCCAAAACCCTGTAAAATACAAAATAAGCTGCATTAAAATAATAAATGTCTTTTCAAAATCTGTTTAATTACAAAAAAAAACATTCTATGGTTTGGAGGGACTTTATCATTTGCATACCTCGTTGGGTTAGTCCATATTTGACCCAAAGTTGGGTTGAAACAACCCAGCATTTTTTAGAGTGTAGAGGTTAAATGATCGCTTTGTCTGAGGAATAGATGCAAAATGTGATTCACTCTTGTTTCAAGTCAGTCCAGGTTGATCTTTTTAATAAAATGTGACTGCTGTCATGGAGGGGAAAGATTTTCTACAACTTGGCACCTTGCACCTATAACACAAAGATATGGTATAGCTCCAGAAGACCGTTCTAGAAGACAGCGGCTTCAGTTCCTGCTTCTGCCTTTGCTTCTGGCTGTTTTATTGAATCAATCCTGCAGACATTAATTTGTTGACTGACATACTTTGAAAAAACACTCTACACAAAAAAGCCCCTAGAAAAACCGGAATGAGAAACCCTAATGAACCTATATAACAAAACAAGACACACCTGAAAACAATTTACATGGAAAATGCCAGAAATACCAGACAGACAATACCAACGTATGCCATAGTGACACAGTACGCTGAACTTCTGTAAACCATTCAGTTCAAAAGTGTATATCCTCATGGCTTATTACATTGCCTTTTTCATCAATAAGTGTTTACACGTCTTGTAGTAGATATGCACGAATCCCTCAATTGTGTCCTATAAGTGTGAAAAGCAGGAGCTCCACATCATATAGCCACTGTTGGGAAAAGCTCAAACGTGCAGGACATTTACTAGGGATGTCCCTACTCAGGACAATGCATTCACATACAACTATCACAAAACATACAAACAGTCATAGACAAAGTAATCTACAAAGCATAACATCCGGAACATATGTGAATATATGTTATGGACAGGATCCCTCTTTATCATTTAGCTTGCTGATAATGCGAGAGGTTTACTAACTCATCTGTAGAAACCCAGCTGATGCACAAGAGTGAGATACAGTATGCTGTTCAAACAGGTTGTGTGCTGTTCATCCCACCAATTGTACCGAAACCACAAAAATACAGAAATTTAAATAGATGCCCCCCGGAGCAAGATGACACCACTTCTTGATTTTGTTCTCTTGACCATAGATGGCACAAAATCTCATCTCAGCACTTTTGATGAATGGCTACGGTATTTTTAATTTTGCCATTTCATCTAAATATCAACATTTGTGAGACTTATTCAGTCAAAACAGTTTTGAGGTTCTCTGTGTTCTGGAAAATAGTAATCTATGACATTGTATCATGTTGAATATCAGCGTTTTCTGTGTCTATTTGTTAATGAAGGATAGAGTAAAAATAGTTTTATTTTGAAGTAAAAAGATAAAATAAGACCCTTAGGATAAGATGCAAATGTTTCTATGTATGTACTGTATGTATTTATTTACTTATATAATGAACTGGGACTATGAGTATGTCTCTTAATGTATTGCTATGATGGCTTGTCATACAAAGACTGAAAGGATCAGGGACAAAGGTAAAACAAATTTGAATGTAATTGTTTATACAGCAAAAACATCAGATAGTTTTAATAAAAATCATCATGTGGCACATAAAAGTGCCTGAAGTTGAAGAAACCCCTAGACTCTTAATCAATCACTGTCAGTAAATATCTTCAAACAAATTGTGGCCTCAGTAGTTTCTATTATATTCACACATTAATTTCGTCATTTTCAAATTCTCACTTTCATCCCTTCAAACGCCTCTGAATATTGTATGAAAGTATCGCTCTGCACCAACCTCAGCTCCTCAGGGGAAGGACAGGCTTTAAAAATGGATGGACGGTGTGGCATGCTCCATCTGCACCATACAGAACAAACATTACTACTGTCCTCTTAATTACAGGAAAAATAAATGGCTAATTCCAAAACCCTGTAAAATACAAAATAAGCTGCATTAAAATAATAAATGTCTTTTCAAAATCTGTTTAATTACAAAAAAAAACATTCTATGGTTTGGAGGGACTTTATCATTTGCATACCTCTGAAGTAATGTCATCCTTTTAACTCAGAAAAAGTGATTTAAGTTCACTCATGCAGTAAATAGTGCTGGATAAAAGACTCATTTAACCTCCCTAGTGTGATGAGGCACGCAGGTAGAAGACGAATGAATCAAAAAAAAACATTCTATGGTTTGGAGGGACTTTATCATTTGCATACCTCTGAAGTAATGTCATCCTTTTAACTCAGAAAAAGTGATTTAAGTTCACTCATGCAGTAAATAGTGCTGGATAAAAGACTCATTTAACCTCCCTAGTGTGATGAGGCACGCAGGTAGAAGACGAATGAATGCCTTGTATGCAAAGGTATACCAATTTTTTTTTTTAAACTGCTCATTTTTGATATTAACAAATATACAGTAGGTCATCATTTCAAAATCAAGATTCTTTTAGATGCACAATGTTGTTATTGTATAAAGTAAAGAAACCTTATTTCGGAAACTATTATAAAATTGGTTTAAAACCAGTAACAATGACAATTTACCGGCGTGATGTGAGAAGGGCCCTGCACACCCTGAAAAATGGGCTGTACCATCAGGAATATCTCACCATCTGCTGCATTAAATCGGTTGGAGAGATAGATGAGAATTACTGTGAATGAGCACTGGGGTATTTGTGTACTGACAAAAACAAAAGGCAATAGAGCTACACTTTATGTTGGTCAACATAACTGACCTATATGCTTTAGACCGGGAAATATTTACACCTGTGACTTTACCACATAACTGTAAGAAGAAACATCATGGACCTTATTGATGGCTTCGTCATCTGGACTCTTATGGTTACATGTGAAGGGGTAGGTTATGTGCATGTTTTTGGATTCTGGTACCTTTTTCATTGAAAAAGCAACTATTAAATAAGATATGCAAAAAAGGTTATTCAAAAGATTGATGTTTCTTGGGAAGTTCTTAGAGTGTGCATGCACTTACATGTTTTTCAGATGAAGACAGTTCATCCTGAATGTTCTATAGTATTGCATCTACAAGAAAAAGAAGCTGAATGTCAGCTCCAAATTGGTTTAACACAGTCTTTGTTCAACTATAATGCTACCAATACAGGTGAGCTTAGTCACAGATAAGAACTGCTACTCAAAACCTGAGAAATTGCATTTCGTCAAGATGTCAACCCATAATCTTGAACCTTTAATGTGATACTTTAAAAGGATAGATTATCCAAAAATGAAAATTCTGTCACCTTTTACTCACACTGACGTCATTCCAAGCTTGTATGTTTCTCCTTCTTCTTTGAAACATGAAGATGATTTGTGAAATGTCTCTATTTTTTATTCATACAATAGAAGTCAGTAGTATCCAAAATGGTTGGTTACCAACATTCTACAGAATATATATTTTCTGTGATCAGCAGAAGAGAGAAAGTCATATAGACATACAGGTTTGGAATGACATGACGGTGGGTAAATGATTACAGAATTTGTATTTTTAAACGCTCTCTTTAATTTGCAAATAAAATGCAAATATAGGAATGACTAAATATAAAGCTCTAAGACATAAATTGTCCTCGTTTATAGGCATATTTAAATACTGAGTCTTATAAAAGACTAAAATGTGACCTGCATTGTCAAAGGGATAGTTTACTGACGATGAAATAATAATTATTTTTTTTAAATACCATAAAAGTAGTATGTTTAAAGTTAAGAACAGACCAAAATTCTAATCATTAATTACTCCATTAATTACTGTCATGGTCCATTCACTTTCATTAGAATTTACTTATTTATTGTTTTAATTATCCGACATCTGTACGGAACTACTGTATAAGATATGTTAAGACATACATTGTTTATAAGACTACATGCATAATTTATTAGCATTAACAGTTACAGGAGTTCACAGGAAAACATGTACTTTTGACTCGAGCTGAATAATGACACTGTTGTCTTTTTATAGCGGCTTTACAGCAGAATTTTGATTTGTCATATATCTGATGCATCACTGATTGTGTTACTTCCTTGTTAAATACAGTAATGCTGCTTTGAAATAATCTCTATTGTATAAAGTGCTATATAAATAAAGGTGGCATGCCTGATGATAAGAGTCAATTTATTGTAATTGATAGTTTGATGAAGAAGTAGACTTCTGTAATCTTTAATTGTACCACTGTGGATGTCTTCAGGTTGTCTGGTTGAGTGGGATGGTGTGAACTGCTGGCCTGCGGTCAGTGTAGGAGAGAGAGTCTCAGTGTCTTGCCCACCTCCTCTCCTCAAGTCCCATGGTAACTTCAACAGCAACACCATTGTAACATAATAATTCCTACTCGTTTTGCAAACGTGGCCATAAAAGTGCAATGCAACAGTATGTCATAAATGTAAAATAAGTGTTTTTGATTGATTTCTTTAGAGCTGATCACCCGCACCTGCACTAGTGAGGGATGGAGTAGGCTGAGTGTGTCTTATTACAATGCCTGCTTTCAGGAAAACAGCACAGAGCAGGAAGAGACTGGACACACAGTAAACAACTTTGAAGAACTCTATATTTGATATTATGTGCAATTAACTGAATGTTATGGATTACTGTGTTTCTGGATCGGTTCTAGGTTCTTGCAGAGTGTTATTGTACTGTCAGAAGTGAAGAGTGTCATTTTTGCACCACCAGTGTTACCAAATGTAAAAAGATCTGTTATCAAACAGGTTTCCTGAAACTTCCACTTTGTCCAAATGGTTTTAAAAATAATAATAATAAAAAGTGAGGTGTAAGAAATGCCTCTCGGTTCATATTTTACAACATGTTTTGATATTTTATCCGATGCACCGACATTCATACAAAATTTTATGCAATGCATTTGCGTCAAAACACTTTTTGGGGTCCATTGTTTACTTTTTACACAATTGTCAAAAGTTTTGTGTTTAACCTGTGGCAAAAGTGTTTTGGCATATTGACAAATTGGAATATCCTATACTTAACTTTATTTAATTATCTGTTAATATTAAAATAGAAATTAAAACAACAAATATTTGACACCAAAAGATGGTGCTCCATGTTCAAACTCAAACCTTAAAGGGTTAGTTCACCCAAAAATGAAAATTAGGCTGTGTTTTACTCACCCCCGAGGTATCCTAGGTGTATATGACTTTCTTCTTTCAGACGAATCCAGTCCAGTTAGATTAAAAATTGTCCTGGCTATTCCAAGCTCTATCCTTGCAGTCAGCGGGTGTTGCAGTGCTTCAGTCCAAAAGAAGTGAAATAAAAAGCGCCCATCCATAAAAAAAGCGGTCACTAATTAGAAGTACAAAACGAGGATTTGTAAAGAAGAATGTCAGAGGATTTCTATACAAGCCAAGAGGAGACTGGTTTTCCTTTGCTAAAGTAAGAAAACTTTGCTTCCTTTGCTCCTGTTAACAAACATTGGTTTTCACGAGACTCACCGGCGCATGCGCAACGCTGAACTCATACATCATTCGCCCAGAACTGCTTCCGTGTACAACTGTTGGCGCAAGCTAAATTAAAGTGATTATTATGTTTTGAATATAAATATTTTTCTTACAAAAATGCATCGATTCGCTACAGGAGGCCTTTGCTCACCCCCTGGAGCTGTGTGAGACATTTGTTATAGATGGGCACTTTTTATTTCACTTCTTTTGGACTGAACCTCTTCAACACCCGCTGACTGCAATGATAGAGCTTGGAATAGCCAGGACAATTTTTTATATAACTCCGACTGGATTCGTCTGAAAGAAGAAAGTCATATACACCTAGGATGGCTCTGGGGTGAGTAAAACACAGCCTAATTTTCATTTTTGAGTGAACTAACCCTTTAAAGCAATCATGTTACAGGAAGAATTCAACTCATGAAAAAATCATACACTTCACCTTTAATTTTATTGAATAAAATTGACTCAAGATGAATCGAATGGTTTCTAAACTTGATATTTTCCATTTTACTGTGGCAGCGAGAGTACTTTGCAAGGGTGAAGTTGATATACACAGTTGGGTATGGCGTGTCCATTGGCTCTCTCTGCATTGCAGTCTTCATCTTCTGCATCTTTAGGTACCGCTTTCACTTCTTGCTTCAATGCCTTTACTCATTCACTGTTATGATGCATGCAGGAACTCAATTGTGGTGACCTTTTTTTGACATTTGCATCAATGAATGCTGATGTCATATAATATTGCCAGATTTTCATTAACCCCACAGGAAGCTTCTGTGTACACGGACCTACATCCACCTCAACCTCTTCTCCTCATTCATCCTGAGGGCTTTGGCTGTGTTTGTAAAGGATGCAGTGTTATTCGCGGATGAGACTGTCAATCACTGCACAGTCTCCACGGTACGTTACACCAAAGAAATGACTGATAAGATCAACATAAAAAAAAGCCATAGCATGAATCATATATTTTAAAGTAATCATCTGCCGCTTTGTAACTGAATGCTATATTTCATCTGCCAGGTTTTGTGCAAGGCTGTGGTGACATTTTTCCAGTACTGTGTGTTATCAAATTTCTACTGGCTGCTCATTGAGGGACTTTATCTTCAGACACTGCTAGCATTCACCTTCACCCACACAAGAAAATTTTTCTGGTGCTATATTCTTATTGGCTGGGGTAAAACCACATTTTACATTTAAATCAAGTATATTTTATACACAAACTGCTGATTATATAACTTATTCTTAAATGCCCATATATTGTTTTCTCTGTATTACAGGGGTACCATCTGTCACAGTAATAATCTGGACATTCTTCAAACATAAATATGATAATCATGGGTGAGAATGAGATTTCTGCGGAGTGCATTTGGACAATTACTATATGGGAAGCACAGTAACGAGATCTGGAGCTAACAGTTACAGAAAATGTATAAATGTGCAGGCATGTATCATAAACAACAGTGTTTTTATGTGTTGGTAGGTGCTGGGATGACCTGGACAGTGGCTATTGGTGGATCATCAAAATTCCCATTTTGCTCTCTGTATTTGTAAGTTTATGCAAAATACAGTACCTGTTTGATTAAGACAGGCTGTTTTTTTTTTTTTAAATCTTTTGTTTATTTATTCTTTCAATATATTAATATATTATTGTAAATTGATTTACTTGCTGTTAAAATATTTTCTCCTATCCCATTTTAATATGCAGTGAAAACTACAGTTAAGGCATTTGTAGCATTTGCTTGAAAACACTGTGGCTATGGATTGGTACACTATAAAAAGTGGTAACCTGCAATTCTTACCTTAAAGAGCTCTTTCTACCTCACATCATCTATAAAACAATAGTTTTGTTATAAATTAATGTATTTGGGTACGTTCGGTAATTTTTTATTTTTTTTACTTGAATAAAACCAGTTTATATATATACAGTATATATATATATATATATATATATATATATATATATATATATATATATAT
>NW_015505778.1:870264-914377 GCF_001515645.1 Sinocyclocheilus grahami | reverse complement strand
GACCAGAACCCTTCCTGGAGCTGGCCGTCCGGCCAAACTGAGCTATCGGGGGGGAAGAGCCTTGGTGAGAGAGGTAAAGAAGACCCAAAGATCACTGTGGCTGAGCTCCAGAGATGCAGTCGGGAGATGGGAGGAAGTTGTAGAAAGTCAACCATCACTGCAGCCCTCCACCAGTCGGGGCTTTATGGCAGAGTGGCCCGACGGAAGCCTCTCCTCAGTGCAAGACACATGAAAGCCCGCATGGAGTTTGCTAAAAAACACCTGAAGGACTCCAAGATGGTGAGAAATAAGATTCTCTGGTCTGATGAGACCAAGATAGAACTTTTTGGCCTTAATTCTAAGCGGCATGTGTGGAGAAAACCAGGCACTGCTCATCACCTGTCCAATACAGTCCCAACAGTGAAGCATGGTGGTGGCAGCATCATGCTGTGGGGGTGTTTTTCAGCTGCAGATAAATGCGGCCAAGTACAGGGATATCCTGGACGAAAACCTTCTCCAGAGTGCTCAGGACATCAGACTGGGCCGAAGGTTTACCTTCCAACAAGACAATGACCCTAAGCACACAGCTAAAATAACGAAGGAGTGGCTTCACAACAACTCTGTGACTAGTTGTTGTGAAAAATTAACTTAAATGATTTTAGCAAATGGCTGCAATATAACAAAGTGTGAAAAATGTAAGGGGGTCTGAATGCTTTCCGTACCCACTGTATATATATATATATATATATATATATACTTTTTTTTTTTAGATAGATTTATCCCCATAAAATTTCTAAGAATGTTTGACTATAGACCAAAATAATGTGCTTTTAAACTTTACAGGTGAACTTTCTGGTGTTTGTTAACATAAGCAGGATTATAGTTGTGAAGACAAAAACCCCAGAATTAAATGGAGGAGACAGGCAACTTTACAGGTGAGATCTATTAAATAATTGCAAATTGTAAAATCACACTACATGGCTATTTTTCTTTTCTTTTCTTTTCAATATTACAGACATGCTTTACATACAATACAATACATACATATATAAGGTGCCCTGATCTCTTTTATCTGCCATTCAGGCGACTGGCGAAGTCAACTCTTCTACTCATCCCTCTTTTTGGAGTACACTACATTGTATTTGCTCTGTTTCCTGAGCATGTGGGTCTAGAGGCGAGACTTTTCTTTGAACTTGTGCTAGGTTCCTTCCAGGTACTGTTCAGACACTTATAATACAATCTACAGTGCAGCCCAGGAAGGCCAACTACACACTCTATCAAATATGTTTTTTAATGAATAGCTGTATAATAAATGAGCTGTCTTTGTAGTTATTATCTCTCTCCTTTGAGAAGTGAGGAGCTTAAGAGACGCTTCTATGGAGCCTGTTGATAAGTGAAACTCTGCCCTCTACTGTAAATGAACTTGAAATACAAGCTTATCTTAACAGTGTCATTTTATATTAAAGGGGTCATATGATGTTGCTAAAAATAACATTATTTGGTGTATTTGGTGTAATGAAATGTGTTTATGCGGTTTAAGGTTAAAAAAACACAGTATTTTCCACATACTGTACATTATTGTTTCTCCTCTATGCCCCGCCTTTCTGAAACGTGTTGATTTTTACAAAGCTCATCGGTCTGAAAAAGTGAGGTGTGCTCTGATTGGCCAGCTATCCAGTGCGTTGTGATTGGCCGAATACCTCAAGCATGTGACGGAAATGTTACGCCCCTTACCATACTTTGATGCCCTGTCCGGCCGGAGCAACGAGACAAAAACATTAAAACCCATTATAAACGAGGCATTTGATGCATCCAGTGGGGACATAATTACGGATTATAATGACTTATACTGTGTTTTTACGCGTTGCATCGCGCCGCGTAAACATAAAACCATGTCTGCATTTGTGATCGGAGAAATGACCGGGCTACAGTGAGCAGCGGCCGGTGGGCTTGAGAACGCCGTGGCCGGAGAATTCGACGGAGCGTCCGGCGGGCTTGCGGCAACCACATGTGACGACCCCGGGCTTGACTCCGCTTCATCCATGGTGAAAGCCGATCTGGCGATCCACAGCGCGAAGTTGATGTATTTCCTCAGCGACCAGCAAGGATCAGCTCTAGGCATGACGAAGTGGATATCGTCCTCTTTTGGAAGACCAAACAAAGTAGTTTCGCTTTCACAATGAAACACACAGCGCCTTCACGAAATGGCGGCGGCGGTGGCAACAACAATAGTACAGCGAGAATAAAAGTTATGCCTTCTTTCTTTGCGTGAACATTTGGGCGGCGTTATGCAAATCTTCTCACATCATGACGTAGACATGTGGGGGCATGTTAGAACGAGCCGTTTAAGGTAGGCGTGGGTGACTATTAATTTTTATAAAGAATATCTCTTTGGATTTGAGACTTTAGTCTTTGCAACTTTACAGATCTTCTTTATGCACCAAGAGCTTGTAACACTCCAAAGAGAAAGAAAAAATGTAAATCGCATCATATGACCCCTTTAAATAATTTTCATTTTTCAGCAAAATGCTGAAATATACTAATCAAGTACTAAAACAGGGGTGGTCAACGTCGGCCCTGGAGAGCAACAGTCCTGCAGAGTTTTGCCACCCCTGTATTAAAACAAATCCATAAACTCTCAAAAACTTGACTTTATGCTACTGCAAATGTCAAAATATTAATTATGGCATTTCTTTGAAGGGTTTCATTGTGGCATTGTTATATTGCTTCTTGAACTGTGAGGTAAGATCTAATACATTTTAATAGCATATGAACATATAAAGAAGCATTGTATGACCTTATCAGTAATAAAAAAAATTTGTTTTGTTTTAGGTGCAGAATGAAATAAGAAAAGAGATTGGGAAGTATAAGTTCCGAACTGACAACAACACTTTCCAAATGACAACCCAGGACTTCACTGCATAAAACTTGTTTTAACACAACTGCACATTATCTAACACTGTGATGATAATTGTGTTAATATTCTCACACATCACCTTTTTTTTTTTTTACATGGCTGTAAGTTTTGTGTAAAAACAAAAGAAAGTTAATATAGGTGAAAGTTAGGTGTGAGAAATGGCACTTGGTTTATATTTGGCACTTAGTTTGATATTTTTTTCTGATGCAATGACGTGGGGGCGTGTTAGAACGAGCCGTTTTAGGTAAGACTCTTAACTTTTATAAAGAATATCTCTTTGGATTTGAGACTTTAGTCTTTGCAACTTTACAGATCTTCTTTATGCACCAAGAGCTTGTAACACTCCAAAGAGAAAAGAAAAATTGAAATCGCATCATATGACCCCTTTAAGTGTGATTTATGTGTCCAAAAACTTTTTGGGTACAACTGTATTTATTTTTTACCTGTGGCAAAGTATTTTGGCACGTTTAAAGATGTTAATATCTTATTTGGTTTGTACTTTACAACTGTTAATATTAAATGTTCTTTAATATGTCTTTAATACGTAATACAATAAGTATTATATAAGTATTGATACAATAATAAAAACGTTCTAAATATTTAAATAGAATTGAAAATAATGCTGAATTTTGCTTCCTTTTTTTGTGACACCAGAGGATGGCGCTACATGTTCAACATTCAATGTGATGCATTACATCATCAATATCAGTTTTCAAACATGAGCTCCTTTTCAGTCAGTATGTACAGTAACATGCTGGAAATATTAAACATTCAGTATTAAACAGTGTGCAAATCATGATGTGAATATTTCAGTAATTTCTTTTTTTGTTGTTATTGTTGCATGTGCAGTTCAGTGATAATTCTTCATCCCTTCCAAGAAGCAGTAATCAAGTATATTACATTTCTGTTCAGCTGCCTGATCTACTTTAAATGGTCGGTGTGTGTGTGTGTGTGTGTGTGTGTGTGTGTGTGAGAGAGAGACAGAGATTTATATATTTGTTTTATATAAAAATATGCTTTGTGTGTGAATATAAAATAGCCTATTAAAGGGCCTGAAGCTTAAAACACCCTATTTTAATATTTTATTCATGCCTTTTCAGTCAGTATGTACAGTAACATGCTGGAAATATTAAACATTCAGTATTAAACAGTGTGCAAATCATGATGTGAATATTTCAGTAATTTCTTTTTTTGTTGTTATTGTTGCATGTGCAGTTCAGTGATAATTCTTCATCCCTTCCAAGAAGCAGTAATCAAGTATATTACATTTCTGTTCAGCTGCCTGATCTACTTTAAATGGTCGGTGTGTGTGTGTGTGTGTGTGTGTGTGTGTGTGTGTGTGAGAGAGAGACAGAGATTTATATATTTGTTTTATATAAAAATATGCTTTGTGTGTGAATATAAAATAGCCTATTAAAGGGCCTGAAGCTTAAAACACCCTATTTTAATATTTTATTCATGACAAAATATTTAGCATGTCAAAAAATATATAATTACAAGGGGCTACTTATACACCCCTCCAATTATTAGTTCAATTTTAAATTCAGTAACGATTTTAATTAAACCTTAATCGCGTTAATCGATTATTTCTTTGAGAGGTTTTCGCGCCTTTTATCAAACTAACGGTCAAACTCGTTTGAACGAGTGAACTCTTTCCCCATACTGTCTGAATATTTGTGCGATATTCAACAATACGAGTTATTTTCGTTCAAATTTATTTTACAAATAAGGAAGACAAACTATTTATATAGCCTACTCATACACCAACTACAGAATAAAACCTTTAAATGCTCGTGTGTGTAAAATCCTTCTCCAAAGGCGATACAGACATTATTAAAGTTATACAGTAAAACAACGCATAAAAGCATCTGCCCAGGAAAGATAGAGTAGAAATAGAGTTTTAATGTTTCAGACCTCTTGTGATGATCCTCTATACCTGCGGCTCAATCTCAGGTTTCATTCAAGACGTTTATGCGTCAGCAACAGCTGTCCTGGAGCTCGCGCTGGCCCCGGGTAAGAGAGACAGACTTCAGCTGGAAGGTAGACCAAAGACTGAAGGTTTTGTGGAAATATTTACCTCACTGTGACAGGTATGTGGTCTAGAGCACTGCATGGTGTATAGGTCAGTCGGTTGAGGGCAATGCTGTGTGTGTATCTGGAAAGCTGCAGGATTCATTTTGGCCCCCAAAGCTTTTGATTTCACTGCTGATTTCATATTCTGTTAACCATGTCTTGACAGCTTGATTTGAACAGGATAGCATATACAATAGAATGTTGAGAATTTATGGTTCAAAATTGTGTTGAATATTACTTTGTCATAATTTAAGATTTGGGTAACACTGCATGTAAAAATGTCCAACAGTTTAGCAGAAAGTCAAATTAGTAGGATTCCCCAAAATCATTAGAGATGGGAAGTGAGAAAGGTTTGAAAGTATTTCTCTCTAAAATGCTTGATTCTGATTGGTCAGCCTTGGCATTCAATCGTTTTGTATAGTGACCACTAATAGTATAATTGACCAAAGTCTCAGGCAAACTGTTTCCTACAGCTGCGCTAGATTCATTTAAAACAATAAAATAATTCTAAAATGAACACTGAAACTCAGTTCAATGTTCATGCCTATTTCTTTATTTTTTTGTACGCATTTATGTAAAAGGTATAATGTATTTTATCCTTTAAATTGTATTTCTGAAAGAGATTGGCAGTTCCCAATCTTGCTCTTTATCACTCTCATGCTCATTTTCTCTCATTCACACTTCCATATATGTAAATGTGAACACACAACATTTTTCTTTATGTCTAATGTGTCAGGTCTATTGTTCTAGCAGATGCTGACTGTGTAGTCGTACTCTTTTTCCCATCCCAACAGCGTATGGAGTCAGAGTTAAATATAGCGCGTGTCTTCATTTCAGGGCTCGGCTGATGATGCTCGTAGTGCTCGGTTGTACCCCACCATTCCTCCTCTGTTAATCCATGTTGCCCGGATCAGAGGTGTAGGATGATGGAGACTCTTGGACTGTTGGTCCCGAGATTCTTGTCAAAAGCACTCCGATCGGATTTTGTTTAACCCCCTTTCAGTTTTATGCTCTTGCCTTTCACAGAGGTTCCTGCAGGAAGTCGACTTTGTCTCGTGTAGATAGCACTGTTTCAGTGTTTCACAATTTAAAGGCAAGATTGAGACATGAGGATGGACCTTGTGAGTTTCCCTGGTTAGTTTCATAACATTAGCTCAGACTAGATGGGATGTGGTTGCTTGGAGTTAAACGGTTACACCACCATGTATGTGATACCATCTTGGGTATATGGATGGGGCAACTATCCATGGTGTCTTTCAGTGACATGGACTACTAGGTATTTGGTGTGGATTTAGTTGAATTAGAAGATGTGTTGTCTAGAGTGTGTTTCGTCTCTATGAGCGAGTACTGACCCCCTTTCAGTTTTATGCTCTTGCCTTTCACAGAGGTTCCTGCAGGAAGTCGACTTTGTCTCGTGTAGATAGCACTGTTTCAATGTTTCACAATTTAAAGGCAAGATTGAGACATGAGGATGGACCTTGTGAGTTTCCCTGGTTAGTTTCATAACATTAGCTCAGACTAGATGGGATGTGGTTGCTTGGAGTTAAACGGTTACACCACCATGTATGTGATACCATCTTCGGTATATGGATGGGGCAACTATCCATGGTGTCTTTCAGTGACATGGACTACTAGGTATTTGGTGTGGATTTAGTTGAATTAGAAGATGTGTTGTCTAGAGTGTGTTTCGTCTCTATGAGCGAGTACTGGCATCACATGTTCTTGGACGCAGAAGGTGTTGGTTTTAGGTTTCTTTCACCGGTGGAACCATGTGATCTTTTGGTGATCCCCCTACCAGCACTCTCCTAATGTGTGCAAAAGGGGAATCAGTGTTGAAGGTGCAAACATACGTTTGACCCGTTTCATAGACACCACACACTTTTGTGTATCCAGAGTTGGTAGCGTTTTGATATCGTTTGCACAATAAGGGATGTTTGTAGCCTCCATCATAAAAGTGTCCCCATATATTTTATTTTCTCTTTGGATATTGTTCATATTTGGAATGAAATGATTTACCTTTTAGATGGTTTGCATTTCATATTTCAAAATGTTTATATAGTGATTTCCGTTGATACCATTGGATCTTTGCAAGTATAAGGTTCCAGCATACATTTGCACGAGGCCTTATAGAGACCTGAGAGAAAGGTTAAGTAGGCATGGCAGTGTTAAAGAGAGGCTTGGTTTATGACCCTTTAAGAAGACATAGGCCCAGAGTATGCCTCATGTCAACACACTATAGTAATAAAATCCCTTGTTTGTACTGCTGATCATTTGTTTACAACTTACCACATAGGCATAAGTATAGGGGTCAATAAGTCATGGATATAGTCAATCTACTCCTGATGATATTTAAGTGAAATGAAGAGGTGTTTTGCTCTTTTGAATGTCAGCAATGTCAGTTATGTCCGAATAGTTATATGGTTTTATAATCCATCTAAACCATTTAAAGAGTTAATAAAATGCACATCTTTTTCAATTCCCGGAATACTGTGTTTAGTTGAAGGTCAAGGCATGTTCTCTCCCACAAAGTAAAAATAGGCTTTTATTTTCCTTTTGGATGTCAGTCAGTGACACTTTGTTTCATGAGCCAACATTGATCATGTGTTGAAACCTCAAGCGGTTGCCCATGTACAGTTACCCCAAAAAGTATTTGGACACTTAAGCTGCTTTAAGTATATATAAATGTCATTGCATCAGATAACAAATTGTTAAACAAAGTGTCATTTTTGCAATTAAACAAAAATGTATGAAGTAAAGGTCTTCACGAGCCCACTTGGATCTGAACTTGAGGTTGAGGTTCAGATGAGTTCAGATGAGTTCAGAAAAAGTTGGTGTTGAGATGAATTCAGGTCCAATTTTAACTAGGGTTGGGTACTGAAACCAAATATGGCACTGGAAACCTATATGACGGGTAACAGACCGAATCAGAACGCAGATTTTGGTGCCACTTAAACAGCTGTCGATTATTTGTAGTAACATTAGTGTCCATGTTGTTTTCACATTCTGACTTAAAAAGCAGGGAAACTCTGGAAATAAGACCATCAGAGGAGCGCGTGAATGCAGCACTTGCTCTGATGGCAGCAGGTAGCCTACCGTTAGCTAGCTACATTAAACGTGCTTAAAATACCTAAAGCTAAACTTCCTTTGTAATGACTTGCAATGAGAAGCGTTTTTAAACTGTTGTCCAAGAAAGGAAAATATTATAACATGTTTTTACTTCAGAGCGTCAGTCAATTGTTTGAAATAAATTCCTTTTGTGATCTGATGTGGATTCTTATCACAGAATGAGGCAGAAATTATATTCTATACTGTAATAAAGGCTATGTTGATTAGCAATGGATTATAAATATACGGAATTATTATGAAAATATTAGAGATGACTTGAAGAACATAGATAAACCATATATTGTTGCGATCGAGTGTTTATTGTCTTCATGTTTCATGTCTTCATTCAGTTACAGCGTTAGCTGGGAGCTTCTGTCCATATTAGGGATTTCTTCTAGCGTCATAAGTTCTACTACTTCTGTGATGCATATGTGGATTTCCTTCACATGGAGCTTATAATATGACAAAACTATTTGAATTTGAATTGCAAATTTCCATTCACCGTAAATGCTTTGTTTGACTTTTCGGAGATCATCTACTCTTCCCTGTGGATAACCTCTGACCTACTTTCTGTACATCTGAATTTCTGTATATTGAATTTTGAATATTGAATTTGATGTTCCGAATTTATTCTTCATCTTGAAAACTTGAAGCTGTATTTTTAAAAACTGGATATTTGCAGTCTAACAATTCAGAACAAAAAAATCCGCTGTTTGAAAATACATGTCTATAAAAAAACTGCCATAAAAAATTTAATCGTGTTAAATTTCAAATGTTCAATATTCAAGTAAAAAAAATCAACTTCAGAACTATGTTAAATGCCACATAAAATTCAGTTTTGTTAAATGCCACTTGTCAATAGTTAAAATTTGCACAATTCAAATTCAGATCATTTTGTCATATTATAAGCTCCATATCTGTACGAAGGCGCAGAAGTATGATGGCTTCCAGTATGAATGAAACAGACATTACACGTGTTTATAGCACACAATAATGGCCAATCCCTCCTATTTTGGGTAAAATAAGAAAAATAATGCTTCTCTCAAAAGAAATTTGAATTAGACATACAATAATCCATGTTTTTCTCCATTGTACAGGAGTTTTTTTGTTGTTGTTTATTTTGTTTTAGAAATTAAAATTTAAATAGCAAAACAAAACTACTGTTATTAGTACTGTAACTGTTATTTAGTGTTAAATGATTGTAGTTGGATTAGGTGGCTTAGGTTTTGTTGTGATTTTGTGTGTTAATTAGTTGTGTTTTGTATTTACATGTATATTTATATATTTATCTGTACTTTACACTTTTAATATATTGTTCAATTTAAATAATTGTTTATTTATTTATTTATTATTAACAAATAAGCTGTTCTTTGATGTCATTGAACGTCATTCTGTGGCGATCAGTTCAGGCACTGTTTAGGCTACAGTACCATTGGATGAGAAAGAATACCAAGACGTTCTCATACAGTACCATGTAAGTACCATTTTAAAAGTATCGATTTGGCACCAGTATGGTAAAAAACCCAAACGATACCCAACCTTAATTTTAACAGGTCTGTTTCTGGTCTGGGTTTACTCTTTTTTTAAGAAAATTAATTTAAAGTTTGAGTAAGAAGTGATTCAGGTCACTTCAGGTCAGGTATAGATCTTAGAATCCAGAAGACTTCTAACATGACGTTAACTCCTTTCATATTCATATGTTTCATTTTGATGAAAAGTTGCAAAAAAAAGGGTGGGCCCACACACTATGAGGATGGAAAACAGTCAACGAAAAAGGAAATGAGAGATAAAAGCCAACCCTTGACTGTTCCACAGTAAAGCTGTGCTTTTTATTTCACATTTGCTTTTCTTGTTGTCTTTTTTCATCCTAATAGTGTGAAGGCCTTTTTTGCAAATTTTCACTTTTTGGATTGTGGTTTACGCATTGCAAGGATCGAAAGTTTGAGTAAGAAGTGATTCAGGTCACTTCAGGTCAGGTATAGATCTTAGAATCCAGAAGACTTCTAACATGACGTTAACTCCTTTCATATTCATATGTTTCATTTTGATGAAAAGTTGCAAAAAAAAGGGTGGGCCCACACACTATGAGGATGGAAAACAGTCAACGAAAAAGGAAATGAGAGATAAAAGCCAACCCTTGACTGTTCCACAGTAAAGCTGTGCTTTTTATTTCACATTTGCTTTTCTTGTTGTCTTTTTTCATCCTAATAGTGTGAAGGCCTTTTTTGCAACTTTTCACTTTTTGGATTTGGATTGTGGTTTACGCATTGCAAGGATCACTCAAATGAAGAGAAGCCTGTATGCATTGCAGTCTGCCTGTTGTTCTTGGCTGTAGATACAGTAAGAGGCAAAGTAACCCAGTCACAAATATTAGCATGTCATCAGACAGCATTATTTTACTTCTTCTTTCCTATGATGAGCAGTGCTTAATTTGTAAATTGCGAGGTCCTGGAACAAAGTGGGGTGACGGATCCAGCATGATTAGAGGTAACGGAGCATTCGTGCAATGGAGGACCAGCTTACGTGATTAACAGCGTGCGTCTTCTTACGGTCATGAAAAAAATTGAAAAGTCATGAAAAACAGCCATGGTTTTGGAAAAGTCATGGATTTTTTTCCTTAAATCTCTGTATAATAGAATTATGTTTAATCTGCTTTCGAGTTTATAATGAGGGAAATTCCTGCAGACATATTCAATAGAGCATGTAGGTTAGATGAGTAAATAAATCCACACATACTATCAGATTAAATCAGTCATTTGAAAACTGCGATACAAGACTTTTGCTCTGGTTTCGAGACAGTCGACAGAATTGTCACTTGCCTAATCGAGTCATTGTTGCATCATCACAAAACTGTATCATTTGCACATCTTTTTAAGTTTAAGCCATTCGATACTCGCGTGCTCCAAAGGGGGTTTCCTGTGTGCTCACAGTCACATCCATAGCGCGCTCATATCGCGCCGCCTCGCGAGTACCAAACTGAGTTATTTTTCGCAGCTTGTTGCGCTTACACAACCAAATACACACAAACAATGCCGTCAAAATGGCCGTCCTGGCAATTATCCTCATAAGCACAGTCGGTTTTGTCTTAACTAAATGTAAACATCTGAGAAAGAAAACGCATGTGTTTCAGTATTGGATCCGTGTATTCGGGTTTGTGAGAGCAGCCACGTCGCATCTCTTTGCGCGCTCAAGTTTGTTGTTTCAAATGTAGATACTAGGCAAGCCTGCTCATAATATATGTTTTTTTCATATATTATATTTTTCATATCTCAAAGCGGCTTCACAACAGCGCATCTCGTCTGCACTACTGCACGCTGCGATACAAGACTTTTGCTCTGGTTTCGAGACAGTCGACAGAATTGTCACTTGCCTAATCGAGTCATTGTTGCATCATCACAAAACTGTATCATTTGCACATCTTTTTAAGTTTAAGCCATTCGATACTCGCGTGCTCCAAAGGGGGTTTCCTGTGTGCTCACAGTCACATCCATAGCGCGCTCATATCGCGCCGCCTCGCGAGTACCAAACTGAGTTATTTTTCGCAGCTTGTTGCGCTTACACAACCAAATACACACAAACAATGCCGTCAAAATGGCCGTCCTGGCAATTATCCTCATAAGCACAGTCGGTTTTGTCTTAACTAAATGTAAACATCTGAGAAAGAAAACGCATGTGTTTCAGTATTGGATCCGTGTATTCGGGTTTGTGAGAGCAGCCACGTCGCATCTCTTTGCGCGCTCAAGTTTGTTGTTTCAAATGTAGATACTAGGCAAGCCTGCTCATAATATATGTTTTTTTCATATATTATATTTTTCATATTTTAATATATGCACGCTATAGGTCAACACAAACGTCTTTCATTGGCCCGTGAGGAGGGGATCTGTCAAATGAGGTGCCGGATCAGATTTCGGACAAATTCGGAGGTGCTGGATCAGGATCTGGCTTGTTCCGGCACAAATTAAGCCCTGATGATGATACTTCAGTGTTACTTACGTGCTGGTTTTAGACAAACCCATATTGACACTACATAAAAAAAGAAAAAAAAAAGACATGAGCAAGCTTCTGGACTATCCAGTGGTATACAGTTCTACTTCTACTTGTTGAAGACCTGATCTGCTCTAATGCAATCAGGAAATATCTTCAATAAAGCCTCTGCAAGAAGTATATTTTAAGACTTGGGGAAAACCGGGCCCCTGACCCGATAGAGACTCTTAAAAATTGGAGGAGGTGGCAGGGCTCTTTCTCATCCTATAGTGATATAAGAGATCTTGATGGTGACTTATTAGCCTCCTCCAGAATGGCACAGTGAAGCTTAATATTGGTGGGAAAATGACATAGAACGTCCTCCATTTTGGGCAGGAACCTCTGAAAGGGGACATATCATGGAAACCATTGCTCTTTTGAAAGACTTTTGTGGACTGTGCAGACAAATTTATAAATGTCTGTATACTAAGCTTCAAAAATGGGTCATTCAGAAATAGTGAGCGAGAAATGTTATTCATGTCACAACCATAAGCACATAAACATTTTAAAGAAAAGAGACAAGCTGAATTATTGGCAATGGATTGACAGTAACCTGCTGTTGAAACTCAACAACTTGTGTGCTGTAATAGGTGAAAGGATCAAGGGGAGGGATCATTTGTTTCTGGTGTTTAAAGGAGTGCAAAAGTCTAGGTGTTGGGAGATGAGGTGTGGGTCAGAGCTGAGTTGGCGCGTTGGCCTGTTTATTGGTGCGATGCGAGTGAAGCTGGAATGAGCAGAGTCATCGAGCTTCTGTAACTCGATGCTGAACCATGATGGCCCACGGCAGCTGTGCGGCCACCATATCAGTGTTTGTGTGGTATGCATGTGTATGAGAGTGATACAGAGTGTATGTCTGCTTTCCACTTTCCCAGCCCCTCATACCCTGTATACTTGGCCCCCATAAAGAAACACTGAATCCTCTAAGTGTTTGTGCATTCAACTTGCACTCACACTGTCAGAAAAAAATGTGCAAAAATTTTACCTTTAGAGGTACAACAGCTTAGAATAACATCAAATTAGTACCTTAGAATAGTAGTATGTACCCTAAAGATACTGTGCTCATATGGTAATTTTATGAACACTTTAGGGCAGTGATCTCAAACTCAGCTCCAACTCACCTGCTTGGAAGTTTTTAGTAATCTTGAAAATCTTGATGAGCTTGTTCTGGTGTGTTTAATTAGGGCTGTGGCCCTCCCGGAACTGAGTTTGAGACCCCTGCTTTAGGGGTTAAGAAGGTACAGAAGCGTCCCTTTGAGGATACTGCCCCAGTGAGTAGCTGTTGTACCAGCTTGTAAATTTTTGCAAATTTTTTTTCTGAGAGCGCACGTTAAGTACGCTGGCCAACACAGGCAACAAACTTAATTACCACTGAACCTGAAAGTGTTTTTTTTTTTTTGCATGAAATTATGACTGAATCAGGAATATATAGTAAAATATAAAGCAGTGGTTTTAAGTTAACTTCCGGTCTGTGTTTATCAGTCTGGCTATGGCACCGGCTACAAACGCAGTTAAAGTTAAGGAGATGAGTAGACTGAAGTTGGGCTCAGGTGGTTGTGCTGTGGGATGTTTCCCATACATTTATTTATTTGTGGCGCTCACCACAATATCAAAACTGACGGATTTTCCAAAAGGCTTGATTGAATAAACATGAGCACGTACTGCACGTTTAAAAATCAAAACGAGGTGCGGGTGTTTTTATATCACTGTATTTCTGAAGGAAGACTATCTTTAGAAAATTTTCGATGTCATTTTCATTTAATCTTGCATGTTAAATGCCTGATAAAGCAGCGTTCGTGAGCTCAGCGCTGCTTTGTGTACAGCTGTTACTGGGGAAACCTCTGTTTTTGTTCCGTCCTCCATGCTGTGACAACTCACAAAAGACTATTTTTAACCAAGCAGCGCAGAGAGCCGCTTCAGAAACGTGCTGCGGCTGGCTGATAAACACAAGCACTGACTAGAGCGGCTGCGATCAGCTCCGGTGGCCGTGGAGCCGTAAAGCGCCGCAGACGCGTGCAGTGAGGCGCAGATCAGCTCTAACATCACTGAATCTGCTGTTAAAAATTAACCATCTATTCATCATATCATCATGCAAAACATACACAACAAACAGCTAATTTTTCATTGTTTCTCGAAACGTCATAGCATTTCCACACCGGCGATGACATGACTGCGGCGCCAAATCATTTATGTCCACACGCATCATGTAAGTCGTCACACGTTGACGTCATCAAACTGCGATCGGTTCCTGAGATCGGCCAAGTTGGTGAGTACCGATCGAGTCATAAAATATGATTATCGGCCGATACCGATCTCCGGCCGATCGATCGGAGCATCCCTAGTGAGCGGAGAAACGACAAACAACAAGCGCTACTCTACACTGCTCAAAACTTGCATTTGAATCATCAGTGGCAAATTCTTTAAATATGAAAACGTACTTACAGTCATGAAGCGCCAGACTGTCCTTGCAAAGTTGGAATTTATAGAAACAGACACCAGCATTGTAGGCTATACTCTCCCAGGAAACAGGGATTAGGGTTTAAAATCTAGGGTTTAAAAACCACTGATACAGAGGGTATGCACATGACATCACAGTAGGCGGAAATCACTATGGTAAAACCCACTGAAAACCCACAAAAACATTGAAAATGAGAAAGAGCTGTTGTGTGACTGACTATACAAATAGGTTCAATAAGGCATTGGCATATTTGTGCAGATTGCTGAAAGCTACAGAAAATAGAAGCACATTGATTGTTATAATTCGCTGAAACATATACATGCACACACATTCTTTAATTTAGTGGTCACTTCAATTTCACCAACAAATCACTGTCTTGAAGTGTGACCAAGTGTCAAGTTAAGTCAAATGTAAAGTCAAATTAATTTGTAAAGCTCTTCACAATACACATTGTTTAAAGCAGCTTTAAAGAAAGTCATCATACTGATATAATGCCTTATTGTTTAAAAAGCTGTGTGATATGGTATATAAGTGATTATTTGGATTTAGATCTAGTTATTTTCTAGCAGATAAAGTGTTCAGACCTTGCTTGACACACGTAGCCTCCTCCGATGTAGTAGTGGGCTGCCATTGGCTGTGTCTCTTTGAACTCATCATGATCTATGTGAGTTGGCCTGGATGACTGTGTCTGCTATATTAATAAGTAATATGATGTTCGGTTCTCTTTGGTACTGTGGGAAAATATCTCGCTGCTGCTGGTCTTGCACACTTTGTCAGTGCTTTGACACATTTATCTTACAGGTGGAATGTTGCAGAATGGAAGTTTGGCTGGTAGTATCATGTCTTACAGGGTGTATTAGTCTGCCAAGCATACATCTTCAAGGTCAGCTTGTAATGTGGCCTTTCCTGGCAGTCCACAGTCATCTTAACTGACATTTAAAACCTCAGTGGTGTACAGTTATTGTTTAGAAATACTTTATATTTCATTACCTTATTAATGTGAACAGAAGTGGCTCACAGCATAATATTATCAGAAATCTCTACTTTAGGCTAAATGTGTAACCATTCTGATACCAACACAGAGTCTTAACCCTATAAAGCCTACTGTATCATATTGGATACGCACATTTCTAAGGCCTCTAAATGATCAACAAGATCAAAACTTTGCTGAAAAACCTTCTGTTTTAATTGATTTTATACTTTTGTAGCAAATAAAGTATAATGTTTAGTAGAACTTTTTAGAATATATTTTGTAGCCTTTTAGAATAACTTTTTAATTTTTGTGAAATATTTGATTTTAAGTAAATGTACTGTATAAGTAAAACGTATAGGCATTATATGTAAGTAGTCTGCTACTGTTATGAGATCTCATTTATTTAATTTACAAGCTATCCGAATTTAATTTGACATTTTGGCCATATACATTTTAGCAACTGCACCAAATTACATATTTTTGCTCAGTTTGAGCCTCTGAAAAAAATGAAGGTATTTTTTCCTCCTTGAGTATGAGCTTCAAATTCTCATATTCTCTATATCTTACTATATGAGCCATAAAAGCCTAATGTATCACATATTATACTAACAAAGAACACTTTTTGTTGTTGTTGTCTTAGGGTTTAATGAATTGTTCCATTTAAAACAATGTTTCTTCCTGACTATTATGTCATATGTCAGACTTTGTAATGTCTTGATCCCATTCTGATTAAAGGCAAAACTACTCAACTGCAACTAATGGTGCATAAATGTGTTTCCTGAACTATTCTTGAACAATATTCTACCATTTACTGCTTCATGCAAACATAATCCAAGTCTTGTATATTCTGTGTAACATAATGATGTTTTAATGCATATTTGATTTAACTGCCAAGACTGTTTTGCAGGTGTATTCATGACCAAAAGGAGATATCGTTAAACAGTGAGGATGTACTGTACATGTAGGTATATATGGCCAAGATTGTTGTCAGTAAAAGGAAAAAAGAAAGCGAAACGCTGTCCCAGGCCTTTCAATGAGGGGGTTCACTCCAAAAAGCTTTTGGTTCAGACTGTGACTGTTTGTCGTTAGAGTTTGGTTTGTTTAGTTGGTGTACACACGGGGTTCTTTGGTGTTCATCTGAAATTTGGTACAGTTTGCAGTTTGTATAGTCACAGCCTGTCCTACATTGTGGAAGTGAACCACTACGGATGATATAATTGGGATATCTCACACTTATTTAGTTATTGAACTTTGCTGAAACAACACTGAACTAAACTGAGCGGGATAATGCCACTTTTATCTTCTGCAGAGCTGCTTTACAGCTTACATTGAATTTGTATCATAATTGATTCATTTTAACACTGTTAATTTCACGGTTTATTAATGTGAATTTGCTAGGAAACAATCTGTATTGTATGAAGCACAATACAAATAAATGTGATGATTTCTTAATAGATGCTTGAATAATTTGCTAGGGAGAGCAGATCTCGTTCTTTGCATGTCTTGCAAATCGTCCACAACAAATAAATGTAAGCAAGTTTTGGAATGGAGAAAGTTTTTGTTTTATTCAAACCCCACTGTATTACATATTCATAAATTATTTCCATATATGAAGTCCATGGTAAATCCATCATAATTCAAATATATTTTTCCACTCTCTTTCAGGAGCTTGGTGTAGAGATTCCCCGTTGTGGTGGTATCTCTTCGCGATGCCAAGATGGCAAGCCTGCTCCCTCCCACAGGCACCTACGTCTTCCGACGATTCACCCCAGAGTCGCTGGTGGAGATCAACAGGCTCATCCAGGAGAGGAGCACCAGGGAGGATGTAGAGGGGGTTGAGGAGGAGCCACAGGCACCGAGCAGTGATCTGGAGGCAGGAAAGTGCCTGCCAATGATCTATGGCGACCCACCAGAGGATCTCCTCAACACTCCTCTGGAGGACATAGACCCCTTCTATAAAAAACAGAAAGTCAGTCTCAAACCCATAAATGTTAAATACAGTCCTCTGTATTTAAACCTAAACCTCTGTTCATCTGGTGTCCATAATTGTTCTTAAGCCTTTGTGTTAACCTCTTTCTCATTTGCAGACTTTTATTGTCATAAGTAAGGGAAACACAATCTACAGGTTCACAGCTGAACAAGCACTGTTTTGTATCAGTCCTTTCAGTCTTGTCAGAAGAGGAGCCATCAAAGTTCTTATACATTCATATCCTTCTCATGCCATCATTTTGATAGCATTTTTGTAGTGATGATAATGATGCAGTAGAAAGTCATTAGTTATTTGCCATATTTCCCTTGACTGTACTTCAAATTTTTTAGTATGATCATCATGATCACCATCCTGTCCAACTGCGTGTTCATGACAATGAGTAACCCTCCAGCCTGGAGTAAAACTGTCGAGTAAGAGCTGCCTCGTGTGAACACACACATTTTTAGTGGAAGTGACTTTGCTAAATCTGTTGAGTACTAGCAGAAGTCTCAACTAATTTAGGAGAGATTAAAGGTTATAGAGTCATAAAAAAAAGGAAAATATCTATATGAAATAATTATAAATTTCTGCGTTGGTTAATTTTTTTATTTGTATTTTAAATTTGTCCCAAATGTGTAATAGAAAAATGTATACTTGTCATTTACAACTGGTTTATACTGTATGTGCAGTATTAATACTAGCACATTATAATTGTGACTCTGCAACACATATTTATGCTAATTTATTCACAAGACATGTTGTTTTCTATATATTTATTTGTTTATTTGTTGTTGTAGGTATGTTTTTACTGGTATATACACCTTTGAAGCGACAATCAAAGTTTTGTCTCGAGGCTTCGTCATCGGACCTTTCACATTCCTCCGTGATCCATGGAACTGGCTTGATTTCATGGTGATCAGCATGGCGTGAGTATTTCAATTCATATATACAGAATGACTCTATATACATACACACATACGAATATGTTATTAAAGAAAAAGTTTACTTAAAAATCCTTTAGGCCATCCAAGATGTAGATGACTTTGTTTTATCATCTGAACATATTTGGAGAAATGTAGCATTACATCTCTTGCTCACCAGTGAATCCTCTGCAGCGAATGGGTGCCGTCAGAAAGAGAGTCCAAACAGCTGATAAAAACATCACAATAATCCACAAGTAATCCACACCACTCCAGTCCAACAATTAATCATCAATTCATCTTGTCACTCAGTCTTATGAAGTGAAAAGCTGCATGTTTGTAAGAAACCAGTCTATCATTAAGGTGTTTTTAACTTTAAACAAGTCCTCTATCCACAATATTGCTTTTTTCAGTGAAAAAGTTGTCTCGCCTAAATCAGGAGATAAATATGCACAGATCAAGCACTGTTCAAGCCAAAACATTTCTAAACAAATATGTTGGTGGATTTTGATGTGAGAGGGAAACAGGAGATGGACCTTTTCACTAGAGGAGGAAGCGTTTTGGCAGTTTATAAAATTAAACTGATAGATTTGTTTATTACAAACATGCAGCTTTTCACTTTGGCAAGACATTAATAGATGGACTGGAGTGGTGTGGATTATTGTGATGATTTTATCAGCTGTTTGGACTCATTCTGACGGCACCCATTCACTGCAGAGGATCCACTGGTGAGCAAGTGATGTAACGCTTAATTTCCCCAAATCTGTTCGGATGAAGGAACAAACTCGTCCTTATCTTAGATCGCCTGATTTTAGGCAAATTTTCATTTTTGGGTGAACTATTCCTTTAAGAAGTTGTGGTTCTTCAATCTAATTTTTGCGATTTTCACACAAGTGATATCCTGCATGCTTAGTATCATTCAGACACCACCTCAGTGACTGTCAACTAATGCTGCCATTTGGCCACAATGGTTGACAGATCTAAATATAACATATATTAAAACCAATCACTTTCCACTGCCAGGAACTGCTAACCCAAAGAAATGACTAGAGGACTATTTTGCCATTATGAATCATCTTTTACCATGGAACACAACATCTGAGATGCTGAAGACTTTGCTGATCCATCTTTTCTATGCAATTACTATTAATTACGAATTAAGCATTCAAGTTTCAAATGGATGCAAAAGCACCATATAAGTATCATAAAACTGGCCCATACAACGTTTTCTGTATTTCAGGCATATTATACATTAGCTGATTTGAGGTTTGATTGTTTCCAGGTACATCACAGAGTTTGTAGACCTTGGTAATGTGTCAGCACTGAGGACGTTTCGTGTGCTTCGAGCTCTCAAAACTATCACAGTTATTCCTGGTATGTAATAGATGTATGTAATGCTACAGTACTTTAAAAGGCACACAAAATGGAAAACCACAGAACCACACAAAAGCAACTGTTTTCAATTATGTTTTTTGTTTTCTTCTATAGCTTTGTATGCAAATATTTATTTCTGGAAATTAATGACACCTTTGCATTGTATTGTTTTTTTTCAGCATGAGCTTTATATGTCTTACATACTGTATACAACAAAAAAATTGTTTCTCTGTTGCATGTTTTCTATTATCCATTTTTTCAAAAGTTAGTTTCAAAAAGCTCTCACCTTGCACTTTCTGCTCAGGTTTGAAAACCATCGTCGGGGCTTTGATTCAGTCTGTCAAGAAGATGGTGAATGTAATGATTTTGACTCTTTTTGCACTGGCTGTATTTGCCCTCATTGGCCTTCAGCTGTTCATGGGAAATCTACGTCACAAGTGCATCCGATGGCCCATTGCCAACAGCACCATCTTTGATGACTACAACTCCACCATGGTCAATGGCACCACCCTCAACGTCACAGATGCTTTTGATTTCAAAGCGTACACAGACAATGAAGGTGAAGTCAGGTCAAGGTTATTAAATATTTCCCATTTTTACTCAACTATGTCATTGCATATTTAAAACAACAATTAGTACTAACAGTACTTGTAACCGCTAGATAATAATATTATTTTGTACATGTGAAAAGTATTAGAATGGTATTGGCAATGGATGAACTTGAGTCAAGTGTGAACACGGTTCATGATTACTCTTAATTATTAATCTAAAAATCACTATATTGTTAAATCACTGTAAAATCATCTCCTGAAAATGTTCAGGTAACTGTTTTCAGAATTTGTTTTCAGAAAAAACAGAGTTTTATAGTTTTATACTGTATATTCAGAACAATGAGAAAGTATATTCTGACAGTTTGTTTTTACAAAGTTCATAATTTTTCAAATATTTTAAACGCTTAAGTACATTTAAATGTGTATATTTTTACTTTCACTCAAATTTTTTGGGTAGGTACCTGGAGTTTCAGTTGAGTAGAGTTTTTTGACATAGTATCTGTACTTTAAAGGAAGTACAATTTTTCAGTACTTTTTACACCTCTGATTAGTGTTTTTTATACATAGCCTGTCAAAAGTTTCAACACACTTGACAGAATGTTGATGATCTCATGATTATAATGACCTTTTGATGCATACCACAGAGTATGAGTTTGATGCATACCTACTAGTGTATGTCTAGATTCAGTATGAACTTATTGTAATAACTGAATGTTAAATAGAAGTCTCTTTTCTAGTCATTTAGAGATTGCAAACTTCAAAATCACAATTGCTTCACTCCAGATAGTATTACTAGTACTAGTATGTTTTGCCATTGTGATGACATCTGTACTGTTTCATTTATCCTCCAGTTATCAGCTGAAGACGACCACAAATCCATGAGCTCCAAACACAGCATGCAGTACCTGGACCAGCCCAAACTCTCCAAGAGAACAGCTAGTGCTATCAGTGTGCTCACTGCAACTATGGAGGGTACTAGCTTGAAGAAACTCCTTGAGGGTCGATTAACTGCAAATTAAAAGGATATTCATTTAAATACCTTATTAAGTAGCTTTGTTACTGAGCATGTCAAGTTTTTCCATTTATTATGCTTCTCCAGATGTTTCAGAATGTCAGGACGTCAAGATTTTAGACATCAAAATAGTTTGGTACATAAAAGTTCAAATGCAGTACATTTATAACCATGACATGATCAAAGACATGCTGAAAACCCTCAACTATTTCTTGTGAAGTCCCAATAGCAGGAATGTAAATGCACTGGGCTTAGACTGGCGATTTTTATGTCCCTGAAGTTTATTTATTTATAGATTATTGTACCATGGTCTGACAGAACAGCCTGAGAGCATCTGAAGATAGAGATTTATCCTAAGCAAAGGTCAGACTCATTGTGTGTGGAGAAAAACCTGTTAACTTCATATGAGTGGTGCTAATCGTTGGGCTATTTCAGAGCCATGGGTTGACTTTAGACAGACAGAACTTGTTGCTGTCACTCTGCCGGTGTTCATTCACTGCTCACTGTAAACGAAAACTGTTCAGATATTGTTTTCCATCTCTCTTTGTCTCCCTAGATTTGGAAGATGCTCAGAGGCCTTGTCCCCCTGGCTGGTATAAGTTTGCTGATATTTTCTTTAAATGGGACTGCTGCACTCCCTGGATCATATTTAAGGAGTGGGTTCATTTTGTAGTGATGGACCCATTTGTGGATCTAGGTATCACCATCTGTATTGTGCTCAACACACTTTTCATGGCCATGGAGCACTACCCCATGAGTCCGGATTTCGAACATGTTCTCTTAGTGGGCAACTTGGTTAGTGTTACATCAATTCTTACGGTTTATTGTCAAATAACTGTCAAAATATGAATCTTTGAGTATTTACCCAGTTTAAAATGTATAGCATAGCAAGTTGTGTCTTGAAAAAATATGGTTGTGTCCAGGGCCGTCCTTAGCTGACGTGGGTCCCGCGTTGCCCCCCCCCCTAAGGACGGCTCTGGTCGTGTCGTGTGAGCCATGCTGGTTAACCAAAAAAAAAAAAGAAGAAAATCAGGGAAATCAGCACCAAACCAGCATAAATCAGAATGGAACCTCAAATCAATATGAAGCTTAACAAAATAACAGAAGCACTGTGTAAACAGCAACTGTAATACATTGCATAAGTGCATTTTGGTAACAAAAAGGTTCCATTTGTTAACATTAATATGAAAATACTTCTAAAACATGTATTAATCCAAGTAACTGTTAATTTCAACAATCACTAATACGTTAGAAAATCAAAAGTTTTCTATTAATAGTTTTTCATTGACCTGAGCTAACATGAACTAACGTTAAATGAACTAATGCTAACAAAGATTTATTAATACTGTATCAAATGAAAACTCTATTGCTCGTTGTTATTTCATGTTAGCTAATGCATTAACTGTAACAAGTGGCCTTATTGCAAAGTATCACTGTTTTTTCCTTTTCTGGGCTTGCGTTAGAAAGCATATCCTTGCACAACTCTACAAAAGCGTTCTTTTTTTTTAAAGTCATTTAAGTACATTAGCATCAGAAAAAAGTAACTGTAACTTTAAATAACAGCAAAGCATGATTAACAGGTTTTAATTGGCCTGCCATTAATTAAGGTTATTAGTAACCTTAAACTGACTATCTCACATCACATTAAATCTTATTCTTCAAGGTATTTACAGGAATCTTCACAGCTGAAATGGTGTTCAAGCTCATAGCTATGGACCCCTATTACTACTTCCAGGTGGGCTGGAACATTTTTGACAGTATCATTGTAACCCTCAGCCTGGTAGAGTTGGGACTGGCCAATGTTCAGGGATTGTCCGTTCTCAGGTCCTTCCGTTTGGTAAGTGAATCTCAACCTCTCAATCTGTTTCATTGTTTTATGGTTTGCATGATTTATATTCTCTGTAAAATGCATGAATTTAAGAAAGGAAAATGATATGTGGTTTAATTTTGTATGCTATTGTGTCTCTCACGGTATGTGTGTGTTTGTGCCCATCTCTGACGGATGTGCTGGAAGTAGCTACGTGTCTTCAAACTGGCTAAATCTTGGCCAACCCTTAACATGCTGATCAAGATAATTGGCAACTCAGTAGGTGCCCTGGGGAACCTAACACTTGTCCTGGCCATCATCGTCTTCATCTTCGCCGTGGTGGGCATGCAGCTTTTTGGCAAAAGCTACAAGGAATGCGTTTGTAAGATCTCTCAGGACTGCGAGCTGCCCCGCTGGCACATGAACGACTTCTTCCACTCTTTCCTCATCGTCTTTCGGATCTTGTGTGGAGAGTGGATCGAGACCATGTGGGACTGCATGGAGGTGGCGGGAGCGAACATGTGCTTGATCGTCTTCATGATGGTCATGGTTATTGGAAACCTTGTGGTAAGTGAAGCTGATATTGTAGTAACACAATAAGAGTCAAACATTATGGGAGGAAAACACTCAACTTTGCTGATTTGGTGAATTTGTATGTGATGTCGTGTTTTCCGGTACAAATATCTCAATATTCTTAAATCAAGTACATTGTACTGTAAAACAAGACAAAAATACTAGGGAAGAAAATCTTTTTTTTTTTTCTTTTTTTTTTTGCAGTACACTGCATGTGCAAGAACTTCTAAAGCTTTTAGTGCAGCGCAGCTCTGATATGATACTATTTTCTTTCACACTCAAAGGGAACGCTATTATCATTAGACAGCTGCTGTCACTGCTAAACTGTTAATCTTTATAACTGTTACCCTGAAGCTGTACTGATCTGAAGATTTAGCATAGCAACCAAGCCAAACCCAAAGGATTTTCAGCACAGCTGATGGCAGGCTGGCTGTTGCTGACATTCAGGTGGCACAGCAGTTAGCGTCTGAGTTCTCTGAGTAACCAGGTGTTAATTAGACATAACATTTAAACTTTCATATGCAAGGCACCGTATAAGTGCTGGACTTCAATAAATATCACAAGCAACTAAGCAGTGTTATTTTAGTAGCATTGATATATTATTAGAGTTTTTGTTAATATTTTGAATTAGATTTTATTTTTATTTTGTTTTCATTTTTTGTTTTGTTTTTTCTATTTTTTATTAGTTCTAGTTGATTTAGTTTTAGTTTTATTAGCACTTAAAATAATAAAATAAAATAAGTTTAAGGCTTTTATATTCTATTTTATTTCAAGTAATGGTTTTTATGGTTTTAATTTTAGTTAACCCTGCAACTAAGAACATTGCAATGAGAAATAAATTATTAAATATGATCTCATTTCAGTAGCATTATTATTAAGAATTAGTGTTAACATATAGGAAGCAGTCATTGTTGTTTTTAAGTGAAAACTAGCATTCACGTGTCGATACAGATCAAGGAGACGCAGCTGTGCACATAATTACCATACTGGAACTGCTGACTGAAAACACTTCCTCTCAGGTTATACATAGTGAGAAAAGGAAATGGCCTATCTTAGCGAGCTAACAAAAGCATCATTACTCAACATGGCACATGGCTAACATACATTTTCACACGCACACATACATATTCTTCATGTGGTTACACTCTTCTGCACTTCGTACATCGTATGACTGGAGCCAGCAAACAGTGGTTTTGATCTTGGCTGTGTCCTGAGATGCAGCTCAAGTGAGTGTCTTGGCACACAAGAAACAAACACGGACAGCTGAGAAACACAGCAGCAGGAGCTGAAGATTCATGTGCCAGCTCCTCACCTATACTTTATACAGTAACTAATGAGCCGTGACAAAAAAACAATGATAAATGCAAATAATAAAATGGAACTGACCATACATTACCATTCAAAAGTTTGGAGTTTAAATGTTTTTTAAAAGAAGTCTCTTTTGCTCATTTGCTCATTGCTGCATTTATTTGATCAAAAATACTGTAAAAATAGTAATACTGGGAAATATCACTATTTAAAGTAACAGGTTTCTATTTGAATATATTTTGAAGTGTAATTTATTTTTGTGAAGCTAAAGCTGAATTGTCAGCATCATTACTCCAGTCTTCAGTGCCACGTGATCCTTCAGAAATCCTTCTAATATGCTGATTTGCTGCTCAAGAAACATTTTTCATTATTGAAAACAGTTGTGCTGCTTAATATTTTTGTGGAAACCATGATTTTTCAGGATTCTTTGATGAATAGAAAGTTCTAAAAAACAGCATTAATTTGAAATAGAAATCATTTGTAACATTATAAATATCATTGTCAAATGTTTCAGAAATCCTTCTAATATGCTGATTTGCTGCTCAAGAAACATTTTTCATTATTGAAAACAGTTGTGCTGCTTAATATTTTTGTGGAAACCATGATTTTTCAGGATTCTTTGATGAATAGAAAGTTCTAAAAAACAGCATTAATTTGAAATAGAAATCATTTGTAACATTATAAATATCATTGTCAAATGTTCACTTTATATTAAGTGGTCCTAATACCTGTGTACTTACATAGTAACTAGATGTGTACGTAGTATGTAACCACAGGGTAAGTACACATTGGTGCATAGTATCTACAGCTGTAATATTTCTGTAACCTCTGAATGGTTTGTGTAAGTACAAATGTGTAACAGGACATATATAACTACATTTTGTAACAACAATATGTATAAAAGTAATTGGAGCAATTTGATCCAGGGGGTGGAGATGGGTAGGTTTAGGGGTGGAAATGGGTAGGTTTAGGGATATGTAAAGTGGGAGGAGTTGGATCTCAAGTTGGTGGAGTTGGTGCACCACTGTAATACCAGTGTACTTACACGGTAACTCCTCAGGAACTGTCCACTTAATATAAAGTGTAACATTCTGGACACCAACCACAATTTATATGCAAAGCCTAACTTACTGGCCGCTGCTGTGTAACATCAGAGTAATTACATGGTAAATCCATAGGAATTGTTTGCTTAATATAAAGTTTAACACTTTCTTTACCAAAAAGTGCTGCTAATCTTGTTACACATTTGTACTTTCATTACCAAAAAGTGTTGTTACCAATGTCCTGTTACACATTTGTATTTACACATACCATTCAGTGGGTTGTTACATGTGTGTAGTTACACAAACATTACAGCTGTAGATACTATGTACCAATGTGTACTTACACTGTGGTTACATACTATGTACACATCTAGTTACTATGTTAGTACACAGGTATTACAGCCACTTAATATAAAGTGGGACCAAAAGTCAAATAAAACAAAAATGTGTGTACATCATTATAAATTAATTATTAATAATTCCAATGTTAAATGGTTAAATTTGAGGATTTTTTTCTTTCTTGTTTTCTTTTTTTTAACATTTGCATGTTATTTGCATGTTAAAATGGTTTACTTATCCTAACCAGAGGGTCCTGAAGCAAAACCAGCAGAATAACTGCTCATGATGGAGAGCAATGAAATCATATACGTAGAGCATCAGTATTGACATGAGTTGCATCTGCACTCTAAGTTTAGTGGGCAGGATGAAAAAAAAAAAGTAGGCTAGAGGAGTGTAAGATGGGAAACTAAATATCAGAGGCCTCATTTGGCATTGAGCTCTGATGTGCAATGTGAAAATCACACTGTTGTGTTTCTCAGGAAGCTTGATGTATCTCATACATTAGGCTGATATGTTGTCAAATGGTCTGGGCATTTTGCACTAAGTTGTGACTGAGTGCCAAATAATGTGTGCTTTGATTTGCAGGGCTATTATTATAGTATCATGACTCTATTACGATTAATATAGCATTGAGAAACTTGACTAAGGAGGATTCATTGGCAATGATGTATTTTTGTTTTGGCCATGAGCTTTAAATACCCCCGCATACCCTGATTCAATTAATATCCACAGTGTCAAAGATATATATATAAGTACTGAATTGCTGGAAAAAGTAATATTACAACATTTATTGTACCATATGGTGATGTGAGCAAAAATTGATGATGTTGAAATGACCTGACTTCATTCTCATGAAATGATGTCCTACAACTTTCTCCATGGAATTATGTAATTTTAGCTACATAAAATTGTGCCTGGTTTCTTTTCTATCTTTCTCAGTCTGTGCCCAAGTGTGAGATAAATGAGGCCAGCCATGGCTGCTGTAACTATGTGCTATGTCTAGTGTGCATCAACCCTAAAGATAGCATCCCTGCCCCAGGCTTCCAGACAACATAATATTTATTGAAACTTCATTACGACAGGGCTTACCTAAACCTGTTCCTGGCTGTGTATAACTTGGGAACCAATTATTTGTGAAACTAGCTTTTATTACTGAATCTTGAATGATGTTATCTAATATTATGTTCACTTATATCACATATAACACTGAAAGTTTGCACCAAGCTGAATATGTGTATTCAGTGTAGAATTTTTAGTAGTATGTCACTACACTGCAAAAAAAACAATTTCTAAACATGTATTGGTAACACTTCACAATAAGTTCCCATTAGTTGACATTAACTAACAATGAGCAATACATTTGTTGCAGTATTAATTAACCTTTGTAAATGTTAGTTAATAAAAATTAAAACCCTTCATTGTTAGTTCATGTTAGCGGTATTTAATATTTATATTTATCGGTACAACTTTTGATTTTAGTACTGCATTAGTAAATGTTAACATTAACATTAAATAAGATTAATACATACTTTAAAGGGATAGTTCACCCAAAAATGAAAATTACCCCATGATTTACTCACCCTCAAGCCAGGTGTATATGACTTAAGGCTTTCAGACAAATACAGTCTTGAGTTATAATAAAAAAATTGGGTAACACTTTATTTTGATGGTCCCTTTTGAACATTCTGTTGACAATAAATAACGTCGCACTTACATGTCTACTAACTCACATTAGAGTATTAGTAGACTTTTTGCTTAATATCTGCTAACTCTTTATTGTGATGGTCTCCCAACAGACATTCTACTGACTATAAGTAACTTTGCAAGTACATGTCAACTTATTCGAACCCTAACCCTACCAGTCTACTAATACTCTACTAACACTCAATTGAGAGTTAGTAGACATGTAGGTGCAACGTTACCTATAGTCAACAGAATGTGTTAAAGGGACCATCAAAATAAAGTGAAACCCAATAAAGTGCATCCATCCATCATAAAAAGTACTCCACATGGCTCCAGGGGGTTAATAAAGGCCTCCTGAAGCGAATCGATGCATTCGTGTAAGAAAAATATCCATATCTAAAACTTTATAAACCGTAATCTCTAGAACAGTGGTTCTCAAACCTGTCCTGGAGTACCCCCAGCCCTGCACATTTTGTATGTCTCACTCATCTATCACACCTTATTCAACTCATCAGCTCAGTGGTGGAGACTGCAAGACCTGAAGTGGGTGTGTCAGATATAGGGAGACATACAACATGTGCAGTGCTGGGGGTACTTCATGGAGAGGTTTGAGAACCACTGCTCTAGAAAATCTTTTTTTTCAGTGTGGGACAACTGTTTTCATACAACTGTCATTTTTCCAGAGCTTCATCACTGTTTTAAATGTAACACATTTTACACAGCTTTGAAGCTAAAAGAGCTGTAAATGCAATCTCATATCTCATAAATGATCTTCTCTATGTTACGTTGCTTTGAAAATCTGAATCTTTGTAGTGAATTTGTTTTTTCAGTAAATGTGTCGCCTAATTTAGTTCCTGCTTAGCATTTAGGTCTTCCTTTTTAAATAACTATTCATTTAAATATTTAATTGGTCTCTTTTTTAAAAGAGTAGCTTAAATTATAGGTAACTTGTAGCATGGCAATTGTGTACACGTTTACGACTTAATCTACAGGAACGCCTTATATGTGTTCAACCTGCCAACCTCATTCTGACCTGTACTTCTCAGGTATTGAACCTGTTCCTGGCCCTGCTGCTCAGCTCCTTCAGCGGGGATAACCTGTCTGGAGGTGATGATGATGGTGAGATGAACAACCTTCAGATTGCCATTGGTCGCATCACCAGGGGTGTAGATTGGCTCAAAGCCTTCATCGTCAGTATGTTGCGAAAGATTCTAGGAAAGAAACCTCCTGACAATAATGAGGGAGGAGGGGAAGGAGACATAGAACTGTATGCTATAAACCACCTGGATGAGGGGAAAATGGCAGATGGCTTGACCAACTGTTTGCCTCCAACACTGACTGTACCTATTGCTCATTGTGAGTCTGATGTTGAAGAGGATGAGGACTCCGATGAATCTTCTGATGAGGAGGATGGAAAGGTAAAACAACAACCTATCCGCTCTCTCTGCCTGCCTCATTATCTAGAATAATGTGTACAGTTGTGTACCATTAACCATGTATTCTATGGTGAGAAAACTACTATTAGTTATGCTAGATAAACCTTTTAAAATCAAACTAAAATTAGTAAAGTAAAAAAAATAAAAAATAATAATAATAATAATAAACACATTTTAAACACATTAAATGTCTGTATTTCCCCCTTAAAATTGTGATTTTGGCCTGTCCCACCCTAGTGTTAAATAAAATAATACATCATCATTTTGACATTATCTGTTCAGTTCTTTTCTAATTCATTGTAGCAAATCTAATTGAAATAACAAAACATTCCTAAAATTGTGACTCCAAATTATAAATGTAACACATTTAAACATAATTAAGTAAATCATTTTATTTTATCTTTATGATTTTTTTTACACAAATCTACTGCATTTCTCAGGCTCAGTCATTCACCCCTCAGCAAATTTATTATAAAAGAATGTATTTTAAAAAATGTTAATAATTCATGGGAAATATATGTATATAAGTAATTAGTAAATATACCCTATTACCCAGTGTTTTATGTATTTAAAAATTGTATCATATAAAAAGTATTTTATATTACGTATATATACTGTACTATACTATATATATATAAATTTAATTCAATAATTTTTGTTTAATGTTTATTGCTAGAAATTAAATTATCACCAGTGCCAACACTTCAAACTCTTTTGTCTCAAAATATCAGGAAACATTACTTTAATACTCTGCATTGTTCCCCTCACATTTGTTTTTCCTTCTCTCTCATTTCTTTACATCTCTTGCTGCACAGGCCACTCTTAATGATGAAGAATCTTCAGTTTGTAGCACAGTGGACTACCGGCCTCCAGAACCTGAGCCTGAGCCCGAAGAGGAAGAAGAACCAGAGCCTGAAGAGCCAGAGTCCTGTTTCACAGAAGGTGTGCATGCATTTTCCTTCATTAGGAATGTTAACGCTCATGGCATCACTTCAAGGCCAGAAAAATCTTAATTGATGTATTTTTCTCTCTTTTTACTTAGGTTGTGTTAAGCGATTTACATGTTTGAATGTAGACATCACAGAAGGATGGGGGGAAAAGTGGTGGAACCTTCGAAGAACATGCTTCACCATCGTTGAGCATGACTACTTTGAGACGTTCATCATCTTTATGATCCTCCTTAGCAGTGGAGCACTGGTGTGTCTGTCAATACTGAGCCAATGCTTAGTAAACTCTGCACTCTAGTTACGTTATTACATGTGTGCAATATTAAATCTGCTGTTTTTTTATTTCATTGTACTGAAATAGGAACATATAAATCCATTCATGTTTAATGCATTGATTTTTTTTTATTCTGTCAGGCTTTTGAGGATATCAACATTGAGCGCCGCAGAGTGATCAAGACTATCCTGGAGTATGCTGATAAAGTCTTTACATACGTTTTCATAGTGGAGATGTTACTGAAGTGGGTGGCATATGGTTTCAAAACCTACTTCACTAATGCATGGTGCTGGCTGGACTTCCTCATTGTGGATGTGAGTTTACTTTTTAGACTTTTGCCAAAGCTTTACCCTTATAAGCAAATACAAAGACAAGTCTGTGTGTATAGATTTTTTCATCTGCTATTTTATTCAAGGTGTCGCTAGTCAGTTTAACAGCCAATTTAATGGGATATTCTGAGCTGGGACCAATCAAATCTCTTAGAACACTCAGGGCTCTTCGACCCCTTCGAGCTCTGTCAAGATTTGAGGGAATGAGGGTAAGGAATGACTCTGTCTTCGTTTATGTATTTGTGAGTGACTTTTCGATTGGAATAAAGATCTGAAGTTGACCTTGATTAACCTTTAATTGGATTTTGATATATTGTGTGATAGTGTTGATTTTTGATATTTAATTTTTCTAATGGCATATGTTTTTGAAGGAATATTTGTTTGGACTTGCTGACACAACAAGTTAGCAAGCAGTCAATAAAAGGTTTGGTTGGATGATAACGATAGCAGTATTGGGAATTTGTCACAAAAAATATCTACATAAATACCAAATGATTGGCAATATGATTCAAATTAGATTTTTTTTTTTAATTTTCACAGTTTAAGCAGGAAAGGGGAAGTTAGAAACTCATATTTAGTATTTTAACACTTCTAAAGATTGGTGGGGGGGGGGGGATTCAAAAGTGTTTTGAAAAGTTTAGAGCTATGACAATAAGTCCCTATTTTTGTTAGAAGCATTTTTTCTTTATTCATCCTGAAGGACATAGTGTTTTACCTCATTTAAGTATCAACTTCACACTGTATGTTTTTAACATTTCTGAGTGAAATGTCTTTAAATTAAGTTAAAGGGGTCATATGATGCGATTTCAAGTTTTCCTTTCTCTTTGGAGTGTTACAAGCTCTTGGTGCATAAAGAAAATCTGTAAAGTTGCAAACACTAAAGTCTCAAATCCAAAGAGATATTCTTTATAAAAGTTAAGAGTCACCCACACCTACCTAAAACGGCTGATTCTAACACGCCCCCACATATCTATGTCACTATGTGGAAATATTATCATAATGCCACCCAAATATGCACAACACAAAATAATGATCTTTAAAATAGCATCATATGACCCTTTAAGTGAAAATAAATATTTGCACAAATATCGATAACTCATTTGTCTCTAATTCATGATTGTGTTTATGTCCCATACAGGTGGTAGTGAATGCACTGGTTGGTGCCATTCCCTCTATTTTTAATGTGCTGCTGGTGTGTCTGATATTCTGGCTCATCTTCAGCATAATGGGAGTCAATCTGTTTGCTGGAAAGTTCTACCACTGCGTCAACACCACTACGGAGGAACGCATCCCGATGGATGTGGTCAACAACATGAGTGACTGTATGGCACTGATGCACAACAATGAGGCGCGCTGGGTCAATGTGAAGGTCAACTATGACAATGTGGGAACCGGCTACCTCTCTCTACTTCAAATTGTACGTTTTTACATATTATATATGGTACACACGCAACCATAAACAGTCATATCATGATAAATTTAGCTTGATCTTTCGAAGAAAAAAAAGATGAAGCATATTCAGAACTCAAAAGAATAAAGTGAGCATTTATTGAATCTAAGCAAAAAATGTAAAAA
The DNA here is from genome assembly GCF_001515645.1 of Sinocyclocheilus grahami. Classification (NCBI taxonomy): domain Eukaryota; kingdom Metazoa; phylum Chordata; class Actinopteri; order Cypriniformes; family Cyprinidae; genus Sinocyclocheilus; species Sinocyclocheilus grahami. The sequence goes on along the minus strand of NW_015505778.1, from coordinate 881,712 downwards.
AAGAAGAGAGCAATTCAGTGCAGACACTGAAGCATATAAGCATATTTACAGACAGTGAATGTATTTTCATGTCCTTTCCTTTTTATGCATCAGAGGACACAGAGGTAATTCAGTACAAATGCATAATCAATAAATGGGTTTTACACGACATACTGATATTCAGAAAGTACTTCTCTCCACATAGGCCACATTTAAAGGCTGGATGGATATCATGTATGCTGCAGTGGATTCTAGAGAGGTACGTGAATGACAATCTTTCCACCTGTACAACTGGTACCATGCAATTCTATATGTTGAATGAAGACATCTAATGTAGTATATGCACACATGTTGTGAGTTCACAATTAATAGTCAGCACAACTTTCTGTTATGTTGTCCTCGCTGATTGTATACAAAGACGAACAGTGCAATGTGGTGTCAAATTCATGAACAAATTTCTTAAACAAATTTGAATAGTCGATAAAAATTCCTCCATCATATACTCATCTTCATGTCTTTCCAAACCTCAGTAAAATCAGATTTTGTTGGTTCTCATATCCAAACATCATGACATCAAAGTTGTGCCATTGATTTGAGTTCTGTAGTGGAGGTAAAGATTAATAAAAGGAATAATGACTTGCCTGTTCAACAGCTTATTTTAATAACAATGTCAGTTCTTAAAGGGGACATCGGATGAAATTTTTACGTTTTTAGCTTTTTTTGCAATTAGTTTGGTTTCTGGCATGTCTGCCAGCTCAGAAAAGCTGAAAAGAAAACACGCAGCCAGTTATGCGCTGTCTGAGTCTGAAACGGTGTCATCACGTGAGCTGTTTCAATTTGCAGCCGGTTTCTACGTAGATAGCTAGCTAGCTATTTGAATAAGACCACCTCCGAGCCATATACGGAGTCCAAGGCAGCAATTCACACATCTTGTGTCGACACGCCCCATGGAAGAGAGGCGTGAGGTGAGCGGTAGCTTATTATCATTTGAAGAGACATGCTTCGAAACGAGTCGCTGTGAACAGAGCTGATTTTGTTAAAAAAAAGGGCAAAAAAGGGTGTTGTTTTACGCGACCGTTGAGGAATCTTTACCAAATTATGTTACAGACATTTCATGAAGACCCTAAAAAATCATACCAACTTGTGGAAAATGGGCATCCGATGTCCCTTTTAAATGTGCCCTTATTATGCCATTTCGAATGTAGCCTTTCATGCAGTGTGTAATGTAGCTGTATGTGAATGTAAACAATCTGCAAAGTTGTAAAGGCGAAGGTGCACGGTAAATATAGTCATTATCTCCCAAAAGAAAGAATCAACTCTGAACAGCCTAAACGAGTCGTCAGTAATTTGAATCCCACTTCTGTGACGGCTACACATAACACACTTGCATAATGTCCGCCTATGTTCTACAACTTGACCCGCCCTCAAACTCAAACACTGTAGCTTGTTCGTGCCGAGAATCATCCTATGCTGTGAAAGTAAATTTGTTTTATTTTCACTTCCGAAAGATTAGGCTGCAAAGAATCAGTGGTTAATTTATTTTTTTCACTGTACCACAGCAGTACAACCCCAAACTTTTTTTGTCATTTTCCCGTCATTTTACCGACGACTACTTCTCTAATCTTGGGGAGTTCAACACGGGATTTACAAAACGCTTGCTCTTGAAATAAGGCTCAGTACCCAGTTTATTTGGATCAGCTGGCTCCACTGAATCACAACCTGTAAGTATGATAAATAATAGATGTTTATATCTTCTATTGAGCATTCAAAATACTCAACTATGGCAATGGGCGGATCGTTTACGACATGCAGTAAAGAGGGGTTTAGAGAGACTGAATCTTATAACTGCTTTGAACTAATTGGATGAATATGAGGTGATATAAAATGCTAATTTTGAGTTTTTTGACCTTGCATACATGTAAACCTATTGTAGGAGACTCCCAAAACAATATTAGGGGCCTTAAAAATGGCATAATAGGGGTACTTTAAATAATCTGACTTATTTCTGTTTAGAATTTAAAAACTTACTTAGTGTAACTTACTTTTATTGTGGCATTCATTGATTATTTTCTGTTAGGTGGAAGAGCAGCCATCATATGAGATCAACCTTTACATGTACCTATATTTTGTTATTTTCATCATTTTTGGCTCCTTTTTCACTCTCAACCTCTTCATTGGTGTCATCATTGACAACTTCAATCAGCAAAAGTCCAAGATAAGCATATCTTTTTTAACTAAACAAATTATTTTAATTTGTGCTGTACATTTGGATCATTCTTTACCAGAAAGAATAATTAATATTTGTTTCTTCTGCACTTTGGAGGGAAAGACATTTTCATGACAGAGGAACAAAAAAAGTACTACAATGCCATGAAGAAGTTGGGTTCCAAAAAACCTGCGAAACCCATCCCTCGGCCATCAGTATGAACCATTTGACATACATTGATTCTTCCATTGCTTTTTTTTTTACCATAACATCTAATTGACTGTCAACAAATGTTTTATTGGAATATCAGCATTAGATCTCTTTTAGTTTTTAAAAACTAATCCACTACATTGTTCTCTTAACAGAACGAGATCCAGGGTGTGGTGTTTGACTTCATAACAAAACAGTTCTTTGACATCTTTATCATGGTGCTTATCTGCCTCAATATGGTGACCATGATGATAGAGACAGATGACCAGAGTGCTGAGAAAGAAGATATCCTGTATCAGATCAATTTGGTCTTCATCGTAGTCTTCACAGGAGAATGCATACTCAAGATGTTTGCCCTCAGACATTACTTTTTCACTATTGGCTGGAACGTCTTTGATTTTGTTGTGGTCATCCTTTCTGTAGCAGGTAAGTGTAGAACAACATTTCTGCAAAATTGTATTATGTTTCTCCTTCAAAGTGAAATGTCCAGTGAATGATGCTAAGAGCGTGTTCAATTTTATCCAAAAATAAATGTGAATCTAGAAATGATTTATTACGTTGGTTGTTATGCATTTTGCTGCAGTTCTGAAATTAAATGTCCAGTGAGTGGCGCTAAAATGTTTAATGCTCTATCGTGTTTGAAAATAATACCACGTACAACAAAACCTAACTTACTCTAAACCTAACCGATAGTGTTAGTAAAAGCAAATGTGAGATAAAAATGCATTTGCTGAAGAAATCATGCCATTTTATCTTGCTTCTAAGTCTTTGAGCTCTTTTATTGTGACTTGAGTGCAATGATACTAGGTGCGCTACCTGTTAGCAAGTTGACTACATCAGAAAAGCCATTCATATGAAGCTAGTTATGTGATGCAGACATCAAAATGTATTAGTTTACAAATCATACACTGTGGTAAAAGAGTTTTAGGGTCATAACATAGTATTGTGCAAAGAACCATGTGAAAATAAGTCTTAAGTAATTCGATAACCTGCCCCTGCAATCCTAATTTGTGTGAAAAGTAAAAAAAAAAAATTAAAAAAAAAAAGGTAATTTTGCCACTAGTGTTCGTTTCAAATGGGACCTGCAGTGAATTGTCTATATTGGTACCTTTTGGAGTTCTGCCAAGTTTTTCCAATGAGCCTATGTTGGTGTAGAATTATAGTTGTCAAACATTATAGTTTGTTATAGAGTATTTTACTGATTTGGATAAACTAGATACTAAGAGTTCTACAAGTGCACCTCAGTGTATACTTTCCTACTGTAACTGCTCTAAATTGTTTATAATAACCCGTGTTTCTTCTTTCCCAAGGTCTGATGTTATCAGACATCATTGAGAAGTACTTTGTGTCTCCCACCTTGTTCCGTGTGATCCGGCTCGCCAGAATCGGCCGTGTGCTACGTCTCATCAAAGGGGCAAAAGGCATTAGGACTCTTTTGTTTGCCTTGATGATGTCACTTCCTGCTCTCTTCAACATTGGACTGCTTCTGTTCCTCATTATGTTCATCTTCTCCATCTTTGCCATGGCTAACTTTGCCTATGTGAAAAAGCAGGCAGGCATCGACGACATCTTCAACTTTGAAACATTTGGTGGCAGCATCATCTGCCTGTTTGAGATCACAACCTCAGCAGGCTGGGATGGGCTTTTGCTGCCTATTCTGAACAGCGGCCCTCCAGATTGTGACCCTGACATAGAGAACCCTGGTACAGATATCCGGGGTAACTGTGGGAATCCTGGCATGGGCATTATGTTTTTCTGCAGTTATATTATCATGTCGTTCCTGGTGGTTGTGAACATGTACATTGCTATCATTCTCGAGAACTTCAACGTTGCTCAAGAGGAGAGTGGAGACCCGCTCTGCGAGGATGACTTTGAGATGTTTGACGAGACGTGGGAAAAGTTTGACGTCGATGCTACACAGTTCATTGAATACAACCGGGTGTTTGACTTTGTTGATACCTTGCAGGAGCCTTTACGAATTGCCAAACCCAACCGCCTCAAATTAATTACCATGGATCTGCCCATTGTAACCGGCGACAAAATCCACTGTCTGGATATTCTTTTGGCAGTTACCCACGAGGTTCTTGGAGACACGATTGAGATGGCTGCCATGAAGGAGAGCATTGAAGCCAAGTTCCAAATGAACAATCCCACATCTGCCTCGTTTGAGCCAATCACCACCACTTTCAGGAGGAAAGAGGAAGAGCGCGCAGCCATTGCGGTTCAACGAAAATACCGGAGACATCTCCTCAAACGTGCTATCCGCTATGCCTGCTTCATGCATCGTTCAAAGAGGAAAGTTAGGAGTCAGGGTGATGAGGATCCTCCTGAAACCGAAGGGTTAATTGCAAAGAGAATGGATGCCCTGTATGGCAGCAATCCAGAACTCGCCATGGCTTTTGAGCTACAGAGGCCAATGCCGCCTAATGCACGGCCACCCAAGCCCAATTCGGTCACACAGCATAGAGTATCAGTGACCTACCCTCGACCACAGGGACAACTCGTACTACCAGTGGAGCTCACAAGTGAGGTGATCCTCCGGTCTGCACCCACAACGCATGGCCTCTGCGGTTCAGAGAATGCAACGATAAAAGAGTCAATAGTATAACTGGTGGACAATGACGGTGGACTAAGATAATCCTTGCAATGTAAAAAGGAGTATCACCTGCACTCACTGAACAACATATGCTCCATAAACAAGATGGCTTAAAGGATTACACAGGACTGCTACAGTGTGACAGCATTGGAATGCTATTTCTTGGGAGTACTGTTTTTTTATTATTTAAACTTTTGTAAAGTTTTATTTAGGATTAATTTTATTTGTTCCCATTGAGAAATGTCCCAGTACATTTGTCATGACTTAGCTAAGTTCTTTTGCCCTTATACGTATAAATGTTTGCGGTCACGCAGTTAGAGTTTTTTCTATTTTTTCCATTATAGCGCCACCAAGTGGCTAAGTGCTGCATTTTTTTTCATGTGACATCAGATTGAGCCCATATACAAATGTGCCAGATTTGGTGAATATATCTCATTCAGTCCAAGGGTTATTGCCATTTAAGTAAAAGTGGCCACACCCACTTTGAACTTTTGGCACCATCATGGCGATGAGTCGAAAGTTCATCTTTTTTTGGATAATCATTGTTATTCAGCCTCCAGAGGATCTTTCTGCACTAGTTTGGTTCCTTTTGGGCAAAAAAAGCTGGGACTAGTTTGCAAAAGTGCGTTTTTCCAACAAAAAAAAAGAAAAAAAATCCAATATGGCGAAAATATTTTCATGGTGGGAATGAAATCACTATCACAATGTAGCTGTTTCATTCCCTACACACTAACACCAAGTAATTCTACTATATTTAAAGCACATTTTTCTCAATAAGCTTGCATTTTACAGGTTCATCATAGTTTTTGCCTTGTCTTAAATAATCTTTTTGCATACTTGTTGCAGATTGTAGCAGTATTTATAGCTCCTGGACACTTAATAATTTGTTTTTTAAATTATTTCCAATAATGATCAGTCATTAATGATCAAGTCCCTACAGTATATGTCAACACTTATAATTTATTACTTACTATTTATAATCTCAGTTCATGGCTTACCAGTTTACAACAGAATGGTGGAACGAGTAGATCAGAAACTGATCCTTTTTCAGTGGGGTGTATGGAGCCACTTCGAGCAGAATGTGCCACTATGAAAAACATATGAAGAGTTCATTTGCAGAAACCGATAACTAAAAATGAGAAACCAATAAACTGCAGTTGGGTTGTTTTGATTAAGTAATAATAACTTAAACAAATACAGGTAATTTACTAAATTAAAGTTCATTTAAAGTCAGTTTTTTTTTACATATTAAAAGTTAGTTTTATAGCAAAAGCGGATAACTCCAACAGTCGTTTTTTAGCAAAAGCAAATAACGCCACATTTCATGTTTTAGAGTTTAAAAAACCTGGATCCAACCACGCCCCCTGGATCTAGTGTTCTGCAGTGAGGACCATCTCTTTCAAAGTGAAGTAGCCTTGTCACCTGACCTGAATACAGTGCGCTGATTCGCTAAAATGGACTTATCGGCTTCTGTTCAAAAACAACAGTGGCGCTTGTCGGCTTCTGCAGTAAAACGTGAACTCGCGATGCCTTGAAAGTGGACAAAACCGGCTTTTTTGACAAAATGTGTTTAGGGTTCAGATCGCGCTATATGTGGAGAATAATGCCCAGCAATCAGCTCTTTATGAACTCTTCATATACAGTGAAGCTATAGTGCCCAGTAACAGTAATTAATTTATAACTTGAAGCATTGAAAAAATAGTGTAATTTGTAGCACTTCCTTTTAATGGCCTGATAGTCAAAACAGCTTGATTTCTTCTACTAGGATGCTGAAAATCTACCAAGCCTGTAAAGTGAATGCAATTTTCATGTTCTTATTCAGAAGTTGTCAACTAAAGAAACCTAGATAGAATAACTCCATCCATAACTATTTAACACAAAGACAGCACAGCACTAATAAGCCCCGTTTGAATTGGGTGCCATGGTGTCCATTATCATAAACTGATGAATAAATTGTGAAAATTTGAGTTCCCCTGATAACTCTGTTGCAGTTACATCAGATTTACATCAGATTTTTCTCTGTCCAGATGTTACTCAAACTTAGAACTTAGATCTTTTGTAGGGTGACAAGGGCATTACCCTGTAGTTGATAACTGCTTTATAATTGATTCCCTTCTTTACAAAAAGAGCCTGAAGTGTCCAGTAGATGCCACACACAATACTTACCTTAATTTGTTTTAGTAACTGTGAGTCATAGCTAAAAGTTGTAATGTATTAGAGACATTTAATGATGGATTTCCTCTGAAGTCTTAATGTGACTGCAAATGTCTTATTTCTTAAAACTCATAAATGCACTTTTGAGATATTTATATTTACCTCTTGTATAGTTTTTAGATTTGGTCTCTTATTACCAAAAAGCATTAATTCACTGTATGTTCAAATGAGAATTTATTTTGTTGAGAAAAAAAAAATCTCATGAGCGTGTATGTAATCTGTGTGCAGTTTTGTGCACTTTTTGGTTTCATATTGATATTGTTCATATGCAGATGATTTTCTATTGTTTACATTTTTATCAAGGAAAGAGACATTGCAGTGCTTTAGCTTTTGCCCGCCTCTATTTGCCTGTATATACACTTCGCAAATAGAAGCGTATTTCTCAGATGCTGTCTTTTCTTTGTATCATCACTTGACAACATTTAATTCAATGTGCATTTAAAATGTTCATAGAATAAATTTGATAAGATAAACGTGGGTCTCTTCATGCTTTAAAGGTTCGAATTGCTGTTTCATATTGCAGTTCTTCAGTATCATGTTCATCTCATGTCAGGATTTAGTGACGTTTACAGTCTTAGCATGCTATCATGTGTTGTTTGTGGATATGTTTTCCAAGAGGTGTTTATCAAGACCATTTTTTTCCATTAGACTTGAGCTCCATATGACTTTTTCTGTGTGTCACAGTGGCCCCTGCCCGGATAGCTGTTCTTGTTTCACTCCTTCTATTTTTACCCCCCGCTAGAGATGTCTTCACCTCAGGTAACCAGTCTTAATAAGTTTGGAATCTAGTGATCTATACATTGGCATTTGTGCTATGGGGATAATAGCTTTCACAAGCATGTTCACTGATAGTGGGAGAAAGAAAAATATTGCTGACCTGTCTTGCCTGTCTTCAGAAATGCTTACCAGTGCAAAAGCTTTTATTGGACAAACAACTTTTCAAAAATGTTTACTATTTCTAGACAGTATTAAGGTGAAAGTTGTTGTTCCCACAGCATCTGAGTCAATCAGAAACTGAGACAGTGAAGTGTTTTGTGTGTGTGTGTGTGTGTGTGTGTGTGTGTGTGTGTGCGCGCGTTTTTGTGACAAATGAGGACATAAATTTGTATAATGACAAAGGAATTACATAGGTATTACAAGGAGAAGGTGACTTTTCAGGACATTACCCCATGTCCCCACTTTTCAAAACGCTTATAAATCACACAGAATGGAGTGTATTGAAAATCTGAAATAGCACAAAGTTTCATGTGAGGGGTAGGTTTAGGTGTAGGGTTGGTGTAGGGCAATAGAATATACGGTCTGTACAGTATTAAAACCATTACGCCTATGGGATGTCCCCACTTTTCACAAAAACAAACCTGTGTGTGTGGTTAGCAGTCATCTGGCCATCTCGTTAGGCCACTGAGTTCCCAGCACTTAACCAGTTTTAAAGTTCAGAGAGAACAGGTGAATTACAGCCTGCTTCTAAATCATTGCACATAACAGCAGTGGTAAAGTACACAAACCTCATTGTTTTTCCATCCAGCCTGTTTCCAAACTGCTTGTCCTTCAGGTATTTAGGGTCGCAGAGATGTTGGAGACTGTCTCATGCCGTTGACAGAAACACAGGGGACTGATAGCCAGTCCATCATTTTTATAAAACATTGAAATTATTTTAGTTATTTCCTTGTCATTTTGTTTCTCATTATTTTACACCAGCTCCCAAACTTGTCAGACCACACCCCCTACAATAAGACACTGAAAAACACATTTAATGTGACTTTTATTTGTTACTACTTCACTCAGAAATTGCTAGTAAATTTTACAAACAATTACAAAGAAATGGCAAGTAACATTGAATTAAACATGAAATTTTGAAGTAGAAAAAACTAAATATTATTAAATAATTCGAAGGACAGTTCGGAAATTGCGTGAATCAGAGGTAAAAAACAATATAAATACTGTTCAGTTTCTTGCACAGACCGATCGTTTCATGTCTTTACACATCAATGTATTGTCATGAGCCGCAGGGTTTAATTTGGGTTTGTTTGTGTATGTTTTTTTTTTACTCAAAGCCGTGATTCCCATTCACTTCCATTATAAGACTGACAGACTGCAACGGTTTGAGTTAAAAATCTTCGTTTGTGTTCTGCTGAAGAAACATAGTCACCTACATCTTCCTGGGGGTAAGCAGATAAACATCACATTTTCATTTTTGGGTGAACTATCCCTTTAACTGTTTGTGGGCATATTACAACTACATATTGCAACTTTTTTTGGTAAGATATGATGCACTCTTAAGAAAGGTCTGTAACAAAACAGCCCAATATAGACCTACCATTTTAATATTAAGGAATTTTCTGTATTTGTGTTTCCCCTGTATTTTGAATGACACAATGCATTGCATTCTGTTTTAGGGTTAAAGGAAATGCCTGTAAACTTAATGGAAAACATACTAGGTAATTTTCAGCCAAGACATTAATGCTGTGATGCATAAATGCATTCATACATGATAAAGTAGACAATATTAGTCTTTAAATTTTGCATTAAGATGATTCACTTGCTCCTTAACCTTTTGATGCATGAGTGTATCGATTTGCATGTTTCTCGGAAACAGTATCATCGCAGCTTCATGACCTGCACCCTTCACTCTGGTGGAGCCGTCTTCCTTCTGTTCTGTCTATGTGACCTGCACTGACTTTTTCAGGATCAAGAATCATGCATTACTTCCTGCTGGGATCTTCAGTCATGGCGCTGATTTACCTCTCAGGTAAATGAACTGCTTAAGACTTTCAAAACTGCTGTTGTGTTTTGCCTTTACATAGGTTGCTGTCTGAAATGTAACATTTTGGTGCACGTTTTGTGGAAATGTTAGGACAGCAGTTTATTCATATGATTTTTGTTTCACATTTGAAAGTCGCAGGATTTGCAGAATATACAGTTTGCATATTATAGTTGCCCTAGACTTGTTTTTAGTGTTGTTCTTCCTTTCCATCTGTGAGTGAAAGAGGAAGTCCCATCGCTTCAAAACAAGTTTGCATTTTTGCCAGATATCCTTTTTTCACAATAAACATGTCGTGAAGTTCATGGTTTAAAGCAGATTATAACACTGTGGGATGTACTCGCTGTTTAGTGTCTTTCATAATGCCATGCATGTTTCTTGGTTTTACTTCTGCTGCTAACTTGAAAATGACCTTAAACGAGCTCTGTCTTATGTATTTTCTCTTCATCCGTCTCATCTTTTCAGCTGAAGGAAATATCCACGTGTTCCAGAAGCCACGATTTGTTGGTGTGAAGACAGGTCAGACTGTAAAAATATACTGTGTGCCGTCGAGTCTGTCTTTGCCGGCTCATGTAGAGTGGTTCAAAGGCCAGTCTTACAAAGACCAACTCAAGAACAGCCAAAAAATAACGATAACGGAGAAGAGTGATAAATTAAATGCCTCCATTACCATAAAGAAAGTGGAGATTGAGGACAGGGGCACTTACTTTTGCAAGCTGAACGGCATGCTTGGACCGGGAACTGAGCTACAAGTGAGCAGTAAGTGTCATTTTGTAAATGTTATTCGCTTGCTTTCTTCGCCAGCCTGTGTACACATATTTCTCTATTTCTTCTCCAGGATACAGTGAACCCCAGGCTATCTTTATGAGATCGAGAGTCAAGGATGCTATCATTTTCATTCAGGCTCTACTGTTGATTTTGTGCATTGTCGTTCCTCTGGTTCAGATTTACAAACTGGTAAGGGCCACGACATTTCCTTTCCGCTGCATTTTATGTGTTAAGTATGCATTCCCTTACCAAAAAGTAGTATACTAGTTAATTTTATTAAGTATACTTAAGTAAAGTTCAAGTATATTTTAAAGTATACTTTATGTAGCAAGTATACAAATATCCTTGTACTAGTAGTATACTTGTAAGTGTACTATTTCAATACTCCTTGGGACTAAATTGGCCCACTTTCTAGTATATAAAAGTATACTTTAAGTATAACAGTAGTAAACCTTGAGTACACAACTAGTTTACATCAATATTCAACAATACTAAAAGGGAACTTATAGGTATACTGATAGTTTTCTAATTAAATACTTGTAGTAGCATTTTTAGTACACTTTGAAGTATAGTCTCAGTAAACTACTAGTTTAGTAGTTTTATACGGCAAGTATACTCGTAAGTTTTCTTTAAGTGAACTTTACATCATACTTCAAGTATACTACTATGTCCCTATTTAGGTATTAATTTGTATATATTTTGTTATATGAATAT